>NC_057806.1:18015235-18273408 GCF_018294505.1 Triticum aestivum
CCAAATGAACCCCAAAAAATCACAAAAAATCACACAACACTCCTGTTGTTCTATGTTGACACGAGGAAAAAATTTCAAAGCAATAAGAGGCAATGGATATCATTTCGCCCACAAAGGTGGGGCGTTCCCTACCGAAAACCATCATGCTTGTTGTGAGAAGCTCTGGTTTGTGAGAAGCATATACCCAAACCTGCCCCAAATAGGACAAAAAATTTACTGCAGCATGTTTATGCCGCTCCACGATAGCATGCCAAGTTTCATGAATTTCAGACGAGTTTTGGATTTACTAGAATTTAAAAACCAGGCATCTCAATGTTTTTTCGGCAATCAACGGTGCCCCGGTGTTTAAAATTCATTCCCATTTTTTGCATGAGACCTAAGCATGCACCCAACGACACATATTTGATTTTTCAACCAATTTATATGCACTGGAGCATGTGCATGTAGTTCAATTTTGAATTATGCGAACAAAATGCATTGAAAACTCAGTTAATGCATAAAAATGTCCAAACGAACCTCGAAAAGTCACAAAAAATCACACAACACTCCTATTGTTCTATGTTGACACGAGAAAAAATTGAAAGCAACAAGAGGCAACGGATATCGTTTCGTCCACAAAGGTGGGACGTTCACTACCGAAAACCATCATGCTTGTTGTGAGAAGCTCCGGTTTGTGAGAAGCATATACCCAAACCTGCCCCAAATGGGACAAAATTTGTACCATGGCATGTTGATGCCGCTCCATGATAGCATGCCAAATTTCATGAATTTCCGACGAGTTTTGGATTTACTAGAATTTGAAAACCAGGCATCTCAATGTTTTGCCGGCAATCAACGGTGCCCCGATGTTTGAAATTCATTCCCATTTCTTGCATGGGACCTAAGCATGCACCCAAGGACACAGTTTCAACCAATTTATATGCACTGGAGCATGTGCATGTAGTTCAAATTTGAATTATGCACATAAAATGCATTGAAAACTTAGTTAATGCATAAAAATGTCCAAACGAAACCCGAAGAATCACAAAAAATCACACAACACTCCTGTTGTTCAATGTTGACACGAGATTTTTTTTGAAAGCAATAAGAGGCAATGGATATCGTTTCATCCAAAATGGTGGGACGTTCCCTACCTAAAACCATCATGCTTGTTGTGAGAAGCTCCGGTTTGTGAGAAGCATATACCCAAACCTGCCCCAAATGGGACAAAATTTGTACCACGGCATGTTGATGCCGCTCCATGATAGCATGCCAAGTTTCATGAATTTCAGACAAGTTTTGGATTTACTAGAATTTAAAAACCAGGCATCTCAATGTTTTGCCGGTAATCAACGGTGCCCCGGTGATTGAAATTCATTCCCATTTCTTGCATGGGATCTAAGCATGTACCCAAGGACACAGATTTGATTTTTCAACCAATTTATATGCACTGGAGCATGTGCATGTAGTTCAAATTTGAATTGTTCACCTGAAATGGCTAGAAAACCAATTTAATGTATAAAATGTTCAAACGAACCTTGAATAATTCCAATTATTTTACGACACACATATAGCTGCATGTTCACTCCAGATAAAAGGTCTAGCAATTCAAACACCATCCATGGCCGCTGTGACCCCATTATGTAATTCAAATCAAGATCCAAAATCAAGTAGATCACACACAGTTTATTATTAGCAACCGTGTGAGATGTAGTACAAAATATCTTGGAGCACCATCGGTGTATAGTATGCTATGGCTTACGTGAGAAGGTGCGTCGGCTACAATCCACAGCCGGCGTCTCAAACACACTAGCTCGCTCCCCAAATATCATTTCACTATTCAATTGTCGCCGGTGAAAGATGGGCACGTGGACCAGCGTCGTGAGGGCAACTTCGGTGGCCCACTCCGGCGAGAGCGCGGCCGCAGCCGCCATGCGCATGCTAACAAGCTGCATGAGTGCGGCCGCAATTTGCATCCGGGCGGCAAAGGCAGCCCAAACGGCCGCTGTTGCTTCTCAGGTGGCGGCAGCAACATCTGCCTCGGGGATAGCAACTGGCAAGAGTGGCACAACAGCTGTCCGTTTCCCAGCGGCGGCCTTAGCCCTGATGGAGGCCGCCCACGACCATGTTGAGGCCGCCCACGCCCAGCTCGTGGCGGTCACTGCACAAATCGAACGAAGCTTCTTCGACAATGATCGGCAACCCACGGCCGAAGAGCTGGCAATCACCGAGAGCGTTCGAGCAGCCGTCCGTTCCTCCGCCGCATACCTTGCGACGACGGAGCCCGTCCAAGCCCAGATCGCGTCCGCCCATGCCCAGCTCGTGGCGGCCTTTTCCAAAGAGATGGCAGACACAGATGGCGAGATGCTTGCCGGGTATGGTGTGATGGATGCCATGGAGCCCCTTCCCCAGGAGACCGTCGGGCGCGAGCTGGACATGGAGGCGGCGGCGGAGATCGACGAGCACCAGCCGTAGTAGTACTCTATGTTTTGTTTAATTAAGAGCGTCGATCTTAATTTGTTAGAGTAATGTTTAGGTCAGCTAGCTCTGTTTAATTGCTGAACTTGCTCGATTAAGAAGTGTGGGTGTGCTGTAGTCTCCTTTTTGTACCCAAATTATGCAATGACGTGGATGACCACTGTAACCATGGAAATTCGAACCAAAACTTTTGACGTTCAAACTCATCACACATGGGTTAAGCTATCTGAATCGTTTGTGATGTCCACATATCGTACACAATTCTGAATAAGGGACCGTGTCTGATGACACTTTACGTGCCAGTTTTTTGGCTGAAGCGATTCCAAATTTTCGGCTTCCGTGGAAATATTTCACTCCTTACCCCCTCCCCCTTACCAAAATCCACATTTCCCCTCTTTCCGCCTTCCTTTCCAAGTTGAAACCTTCACTCCTTGCTTGCAGCTCTGCCGCCTCCTCGCCGGCGACCCTCCTTCACGCTGCTCGACCTCCTCTATCCAGGCAGGTTATCCACACCCGACCCCCATCCTCCTCCTCCTTCCACATCCCACATGCCCCGACCGCCGGCGCAAGCGCGACACCTTCCACCCAAATCACCGACCCCTCCACCAAATAAACGCCGGCCTAAGCCATGGTGCATGAAGTATAGCCAGGACCTCAAGGAGCATTTGGCAGCGGAAAAGCAAATCGCGGCCGCACGCGTGGATGAGGTCGTGATGCCTGCCATTCGTGCCGACCCCCAGATCTTGGAGGAGCACCTTACCAATTGCTAGCTACGCCGGTTAAGCATGCTCGGTTTACCCGTTGCGTGTGCTGCTCCTGCCTTTCCTTCACAAAATCTAGTGAATTGTGCTATCTAATTTCAGCATGCAATCTGTTGCTCTAGTGTATATTTTCTATATGTCGTGTAGTGTGGTGCTCACTTATTAACTATTTTGTTAATTAGTTGTCGTCTTCAGTTAACTGTTTGGTTCAGTTGTGCAAATGTGATGTTCAATTCTTCAGGCTGCAATTTTGTATTGTTTTCCATGTGAGAAATAAATCGAATTTATCTTTACAAAATTGTGGGTGCATTCTGTTATTGTCTAGCATGTGAGGAATAAATTGAATTTGGCTATAGTAAATAGATGAGAACAAATACAATTGCTACAATTGGCTGTAGAAAACTGTTTGGTCAACTCTCTGATCTTCTATTAGGAGTATGTTATATTGTGCAATGTGGTGCTCAGTTAATGTTTGATTCATTTGTTGTGGTGCTTAGTTAACTGCTTGGTTCAATGTTATATTGTGCAATGTGGTGCTCAATTAATGTTTGGTTCATTTGTTGTGGTGTTTAGTTAACTTCTTGGTTCAATTCTGCAATGCGATGTCCAATTGTCGTCGGTAGAATTTTGTATTGTTGTGCATGTGAGGAATAAATTGAATTTGGCTGCACTTAATACATGAGAAACATATACAAGTGCTATATTTCCTAGTTCTTAATCATGCTTGGTTTGGGTAAATGGGTTTTTCGTGTGGCTTCAATTAATCTGTCGAATCTGCAATGTGCTTATTTTTCATCAACATATTTTACTGATAGCATGCGAACCCTTACTTAACCTAATGACTAACTACCTTATATGTATTGCAGGAAAACAATGGGAAGCACTGAGGTTTACAATCGAGGTTAGCACGTGCATGGTCCGTTGTCTAATAGCACATTATTTTGCAATTACAGGAACCATTCTAATATTTTGGTTTTTAACAATTTGGTCTTGCACATGTAGGTCCTGCTGTCAGAGGTTTTGACCCACTGTTCGACCCTTTTTGCATATGGGGAAATGATTTGTCCATGAATATCAAACAAATCAAGAAACTCAGGAAGATTGTATAAAGAAATTAGCGACAAAAAACAACAAGATCTTTGTCTTCACAATGAAGAAGACATCAGTTCACTACAAGATGGTACTAACTATTATACCTTGACTTTTTTATTCCTTTGCCCCATTTCCAATATAGAGAAGATATTTATGCACATCCTTGTTTTCAGGCCTTTCCAAAGCAGTTCACTGATGATTACCTCTCAAACCAACTCTATGGTCAGGAGGCGAGGAAGGTTTTCATACAACACCCACGGTTCAGTATTGAAGTGTTCCTGAAGAGGTCGAAGGACGGACGGTCAATCGTCCACTGGCACTGGCCTAAAGTTGCAAAGACCTTCAACATGAATGAAGGCTCAATATTCGCCTTCCTCTTCAGCAGTTTTCTAGATGAGATGCATCTGTCTATATACCGTCTATGCTGCTAATTTCGAAAGGTTCTACATGTTGCATGTGGAACTTGCTGCTGGTGCAGTTGTGTAATGGGGTAGCTCAGTGGTGAAGGTATATCATGTTGTACTCTGATGTATTTCAATTATGAAATTCTACTTCCTTAATATGGAAATGAAATATATTGTGTGCTTAATATGAATGTCAATTAGATTAATAAATGGATTATTAATAATAGGGCAATTATCCTGCTAATGGAGAATTAGCCTGCTAATTGGGTTTAGATATTGCAAACGGTTATTGAAAACATACCGTGGGCGATGACCTCAGGCAACGCACACAGTTTCTAGGAATAAACCGTGTTGGATCAATGAACAATCACACACGACTTTCTCTTGAAAACTGTTTGCATTAGGCCACCTTGCGCAAACGTTTACCACATAAAAACCGCGTGTCATGGACAGCCTTTGCCACACAGTTTCTTCTACGTACCGTGTGTGCTACATTCAATAACGCAAACAATTTAACGGGAAAAATTGTGTGTGATGTACCTATGAACGGAAACGTTTTCCTTGGAGCGACTGTGTGGGATATGCATACGAATGGAAACGTTTAGCAGGGACTGATGTGTGGGATGTACTTGCGACCGGAAACAATTTCACCGTATAATTGTATTTTTTATCTGTACTGTACGTATTTCCGTATTTGAGCGCTCGCTGGTCGCACACGACCTCATTTTGCCGAACGTGTGTGCCAGGAGGGCATATCCCCGACGGTTTCTGGTTCGTGTGGGAAGGACCCCCCTATCGCCCACACTCACTTGGAGACGGTTCCAGATGCCGTCGCGGAAAGGGGTTTTAAACTGTTTGTTTAGGACCGACGCGCACCAGTGCTTTGACACCGATCTGGATGACTCTAAGTCTCGATCTAGATACATACTGAAAGTGGGAGCGATTAGCTAGAGTAGCTCCATATAAAGCATTGTAGACATAAATTTTTTGTAAAATACATATGGTTCTGAATATGGCAGACCCATTTACTGAACTTCTCTCACAAGCAAAACATGATCACTCTTTGGGTGTTAATCACATAGCGATGTGAACTAGATTAATGACTCTAGTAAATCCTTTGAGTATTAGTCACATAGAGATGTGAACTAATCACATAAATATATGAACTATTGGTGTTAGTCACATGACGATGTGAAACTAGATTATTGACTCTAGTGCAAGTGGGAGACTGAAGGAAATATGCCCTAAAGGCAATAATAAAGTTGTTATTTATATTTCCTTATATCATGATAAATGTGAAGGAAATATGCCTAGAGGCAATAATAAAGTTATTATTTATTTCCTTATTTCATGATAAATGTTTATTATTCAAGCTAGAATTGTATTAACCGAAAACTTGATACATATGCGAATACATAGACAAACATAGTGTCAGTAGTACACCTCTACTTGAATAGCTCGTTAATCAATGATGGTTGAGTTTCCTAGCCATAGACATGAGTTGTTATTTGATTAACGGGATCACATCATTAGGAGAATGATGTGATTGACTTGACCCATTCCGTTAGCTTAGCACACGATCATTTAGTATGTTGCTATTGCTTTCTTCATGACTTATACATGTTCCTATGAAGATGAGATTATGCAACTCCCGTTTACCGGAGGAACACTTTGTGTGCTACCAAACGTCACAACGTAACTGGGTGATTATAAAGGTGCTCTACAGGTGTCTCCGAAGGTACTTGTTGGGTTGGCGTATTTCGAGATTAGGATTTGTCACTCCGATTGTCGGAGAGGTATCTCTTGGCCCACTCAGTAATGCACATCACTATAAGCCTTGCAAGCATTGTAACTAATGAGTTAGTTGCGGGATGATGTATTACGGAATGAGTAAAGAGACTTGCTGGTAACGAGATTGAACTAGGTATTGAGATACCGACGATCGAATCTCGGGCATGTAACATACCGATGACAAAGGGAACAACGTATGTTGTTATGCGGTTTGACCGATAAAGATCTTCGTAGAATACGTGGGAGCCAATATGAGCATCCATGTTCCGCTATTGGTTATTGACCGGAGACGTGTCTCGGTCATGTCTACATTGTTCTCGAACCCGCAGGGTCCGCACGCTTAAAGTTCGATCACGGTTATATTATGAGTTTATGTGTTTTGATGTACCGAAGGTAGTTCGGAGTCCCGGATGTGATCTGGGACATGACGAGGAGTCTCGAAATGGTCGAGACGTAAAGGTCGATATATTGGACGACTATATTCGGACATTGGAAAGGTTCCGAGTGATTCGGGTATTTTTCGGAGTACCGGAGAGTTACGGGAATTCGCCGGGGAGTATATGGGCCTTATTGGGCTTTAGGGGAAAGAGAGAGGAGAGGCTGGGCGCCCCCCAAGGCCTAGTCCGAATTGGTCTAGGGGGAGGGCTGCGCCCCCTCTTTCCTTCTCTTCTCTCTCCCCTTTCCTTGACTCCTACCCCTACTACTTGGAAGGGGAGGAATCCTACTCCCAGTGGGAGTAGGACTCCTCCTAGGGCGTGCCATAGAGAGGGCCGGACCTCCCCCTCCTCCACTCCTTTATATACGGGGAGGGGGGCACCCCTTGGAGACACAATAATTGATCCCTTGGATCTCTTAGCCGTGTGCGGTGCCCCCCTCCACCATATTCCACCTCGATAATATCGTAGCAGTGCTTAGGCGAAGCCCTGCGTCGGTAGAACATCATCATCGTCACCACGCCGTCGTGCTGACAAAACTCTCCCTCAATACTCGCCTGGATCGGAGTTCGAGGAACGTCATCGAGTTGAATGTGTGCAGAACTCGGAGGTGCCATGCGTTCAGAAATTGATCGGTCGGATCGTGAAGACGTACGACTACATCAACCGCGTTGTGCTAACGCTTCCGCTTTCAGTCTACGAGGGTACGTGGACACATTCTCCCCTCTCGTTGCTATGCATCACCATGATCTTACGTGTATGTAGGAATTTTTTTGAAATTACTAGGTTCCCCAACAGTGTCATCCGAGCCTGGTTTTATGCGTAGATGTCATATGCACGAGTAGAACACAAGTGAGTTGTGGGCGATATAAGTCATACTGCTTACCAGCATGTCATACTTTGGTTCGGCAGTATTGTTGGATGAAGCGGCCCGGACCAACATTATGCGTACGCTTACACGAGACTGGTTCTACCGACGTGCTTTGCACACAGGTGGCTGGCGGGTGTCAGTTTCTCGAACTTTAGTTGAACCGAGTGTGGCTACGCCCGGTCCTTGAGAAGGTTAAAACAACACCAACTTGACAAACTATCGTTGTGGTTTTGATGCATAGGAAAGAACGGTTCTTGCTAAGCCCGTAGCAGCCACGTAAAATTTGTAACAACGAAGTAGAGGACGTCTAACTTGTTTTTGCAGGGCACGTTGTGATGTGATATGGTCAAGACATGATGCTAAATTTTATTGTACGAGATGATCATGTTTTGTAACCGAGTTATCGGCATCTGGCAGGAGCCATATGGTTGTCGCTTTATTTTATGCAATGCAATCACCATGTAATGCTTTACTTTATCACTAAGCGGTAGCGGTTGTCATAGAAGCATAAGTTTGGCGAGACGATAACGATGCTACGATGGAGATCAAGGTGTCGCGCTGGTAACGATGGTGATCATGACGGTGCTTCGGAGATGGAGATCACAAGCACAAGATGATGATGGCCATATCATATCACTTATATTGATTGCATGTGATGTTTATCTTTTATGCATCTTATCTTGCTTAGATTGATGGTAGCATTATAAGATGATCTCTCACTAAATTTCAAGATAAAAGTGTTCTCCCTGAGTATGCACCGTTGCCAAAGTTCGTCGTGCCCAGACACCACGTGATGATCGGGTGTGATAAGCTCTACGTCCATCTACAATGGGTGCAAGCTAGTTTTGCACACGCAGAATACTCAGGTTAAACTTGACGAGCCTAGCATATGCAGATATGGCCTCGGAACACTGAGACCGAAAGGTCGAGCGTGAATCATATAGTAGATATGATCAACATAGTGATGTTCACCATTGAAAGCTACTCCATTTCACGTGATGATCGGTTATGGTTTAGTTGATATGGATCACATGATCACTTAGAGGATTAGAGGGATGTCTATCTAAGTGGGAGTTATTAAGTAATATGATTAATTGAACTTTAATTTATCATGAACTTAGTCCTGGTAGTATTAGCATATCTATGTTGTAGATCAACAGCTCGCGGTTAGCTCCCCTGTTTTATTTTGATATGTTCCTAGAGAAAACTGAGTTGAAAGATGTTAGTAGCAATGATGCGGATTGGATCCGTGATCTGAGGATTATCCTCATTGCTGCACAGAAGAATTATGTCCTTGATGCACCGCTAGGTGACAGACCTATTGCAGGAGCAGATGCAGATGTTATGAACGTTTGACAAAAGCTTGGTATGATGACTACTTGATAGTTTAGTGCACCATGCTTTACGGCTTAGAATCGGGACTTCAAAAATGTTTTGAAACGCCACGGAACATATAAGATGTTCCAAGAGTTGAAATTGGTATTTTATACTCATTCCCGTGTCGAGAGGTATTTGACCTCTGACAATATTTTGCCTACAAGATGGAGGAGAATTGCTCAGCTAGTGAGCACGTGCTCAGAATTTCTGAGTACTACAATCACTTGAATCAAGTGAGAGTTAATCTTCCAGATAAGATAGTGATTGACAGAATTCTGTAGTCACTATAACCAAGTTACTAGAACTTCGTGATGAACTATAATATGCAAGGGATAACGGAAATGATTCCCAAGCTCTTCGTGATGCTGAAATCGACGAAGGTAGAAATCAAGAAAAACATCAAGTGTTGATGGTTGACAAGACCACTAGTTTCAAGAAAAGGGCAAAGGGAAGAAGGGGGACTTCAAGAAGAATGGCAAGCGAGTTGCTGCTCAAGTAAAGAAGCCCAAGTCTGGACCTAAGCCTGAGACTGAGTGCTTCTAATGCAAAGGAACTGGTCACTGGAATCGGAACTGCCCCAAGTATTTGGCGGATAAGAAGGATGGCAAAGTGAACAAAGGTATATTTGATATACATGTTATTGATGTGTACTTCACTAGTGTTTATAGCAACCCCAAAGTTTTTGATGCTAGTTCAGTTACTATGATTAGTAACTCGAAACGGGAGTTGCAGAATAAGTAGAGACTAGTTAAGGGTGAAGTGACGATGTGTGTTGGAAGTGGTTCCAAGATTGACGGGATCATCATCGCAGACTCCCTATACTTTCGGGATTAGTGTTGAACCTAAATAAATGTTATTTGGTGTTTGCGTTGAGCATGAATATGATTTGATCATGTTTATTGCAATATGGTTATTCATTTAAGTTAGAGAACAATTGTTGTTCTGTTTACATGAATAAAACCTTCTATGGTCATACACACCAACGAAAATGATTTGTTGGATCTCGATCATAGTGATACACATATTCACAATATTGAAGCCAAAAAGATGCAGAGTTAATAATGATAGTGCAACTTATTTGTGGCACTCCCGTTTAGGTCATATTGGTGTAAAACGCATGAAGAAACTCCATGTTGATGGGATTTCGGAATCACTTGATTATGAATCACTTGATGCTTGCGAACCATGCTTCTTGGGCAAGATGACTAAAACGCGGTTCTCCGGAACAATGAAGCAAGTAACAGATTTATTGGAAATCATACATACTAATGTATGTGGTCCGAGGAGTGTTGAGTCTCGCGGCGGGTATCGTTATTTTCTGACCTTCACAGATGATTTGAGCAGATATGGGTATATCTGCTTGATGAAACATAAGTCTGAAACATTTGAAAAGTTCAAAGAATTTCAGAGTGAAGTGGAAAATCATCGTGACAAGAAAATAAGGTTTCTACGATCTGATCGCGGAGACGAATATTTGAGTTACGAGTTTGGTCTTCAGTTAAAACAATGTGGAATAGTTTCACAAATTTGTGCCACCTGGAACACCATAGCATAATGGTGTGTCCGAACATCATAACCGTACTTTATTGGATATAGTGCAATCTATGATGTTTCTTACCGATTTACCACTATCTTTTCGGGGTGATGCATTAGATACAGCTGCATTCACGTTAAATAGGGCACCATCTAAATCCGTTGAGACGACACCATATGAACTATGGTTTGGCAAGAAACCAAAGTTGTCATTTCTTAAAGTTTGGGATTGCAATGCTTATAAGAAAAAGTTTAATCCTGATAAGCTCAAACCCAGATCGGAGAAATGAGTCTTCATAGGATACCCAAAAGAGAATGTTGGGTACACCTTCTATCACAGATCTGAAGGCAAGACTTTTGTTGCTAAATTTGGAATCTTTCTAGAGAAGGAGTTTCTCTCAAAAGAAGTGAGTGGGAGGAAAGTAGAACTTGATGAGGTAACTGTACCTGCTCCCTCATTGGAAAGTAGTTCATCACAGAAACTGGTTCTTGTGACACCTACACCAATTAGTGAGGAAGTTAATGATGATGATCATGAAACTTCAGATCAAGTTGTTACTGAACCTCGTAGGTCAACCAGAGTAAGATCTGCACCAGAGTGGTACGGTAATCCTATTCTGGAGGTCATGTTACTTGACCATGACGAACCTACGAACTATGAGGAAGCGATGATGAGCCTAGATTCCGCGAAATGGTTTGAGGCCATGAAATCTGAGATGGGATCCATGTATGAGAACAAAGTATGGACTTTGATTGACTTTCCCAAATGATCGCCGAGCCATTAAGATTAAATGGATCTTCAAGAGGAAGACAGACGCTGATAGTAGTGTTACTATCTACAAAGCTATAATTGTCGCAAAAGGTTTTCGACAAGTTGAAGGTGTTGACTATGATGAGAGTTTCTCACTCGTATCTATGCTTAAGTCTGTCCGAATCATGTTAGCAATTGCCGCATTTTATGAAATCTGGCAAATGGATAAGCAAAACTGCATTCCTTAATGGATTTATTAAAGAAGAGTTGTATATGATGCAACCAGAAGGTTTTGTCGATCCTAAAGGTGTTAACAAAATGTGCAAGCTCCAGCGATCCATCTATGGACTGGTGCAAGCATCTCGGAGTTGGAATATACGCTTTGATGAGTTGATCAAAGCATATAGTTTTATACAGACTTGCGGTGAAGCCTGTATTTACAAGAAAGTGAGTGGGAGAACTACAACATTTCTGATAAGTATATGTGAATGACATATTGTTGATTAGAAATAATGTAGAATTATTCTGCAAAGCATAAAGGAGTGTTTGAAAGGAGTTTTTTCAAAGAAAGACCTCGGTGAAGCTGCTCACATATTGAGCATCAAGATCTATAGAAATAGATCAAAATGCTTGATAAGTTTTTTCAATGAGTACATACATTGACAAGATTTTGAAGTAGTTCAAAAATGGAACAGTCAAAGAAAGAGTTCTTGCATGTGTTACAAGGTGTGAAATTGAGTAAGACTCAAAGCCCGACCATGGCAGAAGATAGAAAGAGAATGAAAGTCATTCCATATGCTTCAGCCATAGGTTCTATAAAGTATGCCATGCTGTGTACCAGATCTATTATATACCCTACACTGTGTTTTGCAAGGGAGTACAATTGTGATCTAGGAGTAGATCACTGGACAGCGGTCAAAATTATCCTTAGTGGAATAAAGGATATGTTTCTCGATTATGGAGGTGACAAAAGGTTCGTCGTAAAGGGTACATCGATGCAAGTTTTGACACTGATCCAGATGACTCTAAGTCTCAATCTGGATACATATTGAAAGTGGGAGCAATTAGCTAGAGTAGCTCCGTGTAGAGTATTGTAGACATAGAATATTTGCAAAATACATACGGCTCTGAATGTGGCAGACCCGTTGACTAAACTTCTCTCACAAGCAAAACATGATCACACCTTAGTACTCTTTGGGTGTTAATCACATAGCGATGTGAACTAGATTATTGACTCTAGTAAACCCTTTGGGTGTTGGTCACATGACGATGTGAACTATGGGTGTTAATCACATGGTGATGTGAACTAGATTATTGACTCTAGTGCAAGTGGGAGACTGAAGGAAATATGCCCTAGAGGCAATAATAAAGTTATCATTTATTTCCTTATTTCATGATAAATGTTTATTATTCATGCTAGTATTGTATTAACCGGAAACTTGATACATGTGTGAATACATAGACAAACATAGTGTCACTAGTATGCCTCTACTTGACTAGCTCGTTAATCAAAGATGGTTGAGTTTCCTAGCCATAGACATGACTTGTCATTTGACTAACGGGATCACATCATTAGGAGAATGATGTGATTGACTTGACCCATTCCGTTAGCTTAGCACACGATCGTTTAGTATGTTGCTATTGCTTTCTTCATGACTTATACATGTTCTATGACTATGAGATTATGCAACTCCCGTTTATCGAAGGAACACTTTGTGTGCTACCAAACGTCACAACGTAACTGGGTGATTATAAAGGTGCTCTATAGGTGTCTCTGAAGGTACTTGTTGGGTTGGCGTATTTCAAGATTAGGATTTGTCACTCCGATTGTCGGAGAGGTATCTCTGGGCCCACTCAGTAATGCACATCACTATAAGCCATGCAAGCATTGTAACTAATGAGTTAGTTGCGGGATGATGTATTACAGAACAAGTAAAGAGACTTGTCGGTAACGAGATTGAACTAGGTATTGAGATACCGACGATCGAATCTCGGGAAAGTAACATACCAATGACAAAGGGAACAACATATGTTGTTATGCGGTTTGACCGATAAAGATCTTCGTAGAATATGTGGGAGCCAATATGAGCATCCAGGTTCCGCTATTGGTTATTGACCGGAGACGTGTCTCGGTCATGTCTACATTGTTCTCGAACCCGTAGGGTCCGCACGCTTAAAGTTCGATGACGATTATATTATGAGTTTATGTGTTTTGATGTACCGAAGGTAGTTCGGAGTCCCGGATGAGGTCGGAGACATGACGAGGACTCTCGAAATGGTCGAGACGTAAAGATCAATATATTGGACAACTATATTCGGACATCGGAAACGTTCCGAGTGATTCGGGTATTTTTCGGAGTACCGGAGAGTTACGGGAATTCGCCGGAGAGTATATGGGCCTTATTGGGCTTTAGGGGAAAGAGAGAGGAGAGGCTGGGCGCCCCCCCAAGATCTAATCCGAATTGGACTAGGGGGAGGGGCTGCGCCCCCTCTTTCCTTCTCTTCTCTCTCCCATTTACTTGACTCCTACTCCTAGTACTTGGAAGGGGGGATCCTACTCAAGGTGGGAGTGGGACTCCGCCTAGGGCACGCCATAGAGAGGGCCGACCCTCCCCCTCCTCCACTCCTTTATATACGGGGAGGGGGGCACCCCTTGGAGACACAACAATTGATCCCTTGGATCTCTTAGCCGTGTGCGGTTCCCCCCTCCACCATAATCCACCTCAATAATATCGTAGCGGTGCTGAGGCGAAGCCCTACGTCGGTAGAACATCATCATCGTCACCACGCCGTCGTGCTAACAAAACTCTCCATCAAAACTCGGCTGGATCGGAGTTCGGGGGACGTCATCGAGTTGAACGTCTGCAGAACTCGGAGGTGCTGTGCGTTCGGGTACTTGATTGGTCGGATCGTGAATACGTACGACTACATCAACCGTGTTGTGCTAACGCTTCCGCTTTCGGTCTACGAGGGTACATGGACACACTCTCCCCTCTCGTTGCTATGCATCACCATGATCTTGCGTGTACGTAGGATTTTTTTTTGAAATTACTACGTTCCCCAACAAAATGTTTATTATTCATGCTAGAATTGTATTAATCGGAAACTTAGTACGGGTGTGAATACATAGACAAACAAAGTGTCACTAGTATGCCTCTACTTTACTAGCTCGTTAATCAAAGATGGTTAAGTTTCCTAGCCATGGACAAAGAGTTGTCATTTGATAAATGGGGTCACATCATTAGAGAATGATGTGATCGACTTGACCCATCCGTTAGCTTAGCACAATGATCATTTAGTTTGTTGCTATTGCTTTCTTCATAACTTATACATGTTCCTACGACTATGAGATTATGCAACTCCCGAATACCAGAGGAACACTTAGTGTGCTATCAAACGTCACAACGTAACTAGGTGATTATAAATATGCTCTACAGGTGTCTCTGATGGTGTTTGTTGAGTTGGCATAGATCGAGATTAGGATTTGTCACTCCGAGTATCGGAGAGGTATCTCTGGGCCCTCTCGGTAATGCACATCACTATAATCCTTGCAAGCATTGTGACTAATGAGTTAGTTGCGGAATGATGCATTATGTAACAAGTAAAGAGACTTACTGGTAACGAGATTGAACTACGTATTGAGATACCGACGATCGAATCTCAGGCAAGTAACATACCGATGACAAAGGGAACAACATATGTTGTTATGCGGTTTGACCGATAAAGATCTTCGTAGAATATGTAGGAACCAATATGAGCATCAGGTTCTGCTATTGGTTATTGACCGGAGATGAGTCTCGGTCATGTCTACATAGTTCTCGAACCCGTAGGGTCCGCACGCTTAACGTTCGGTGACGATCAGTGTTATGAGTTTACATGTTTTGATGTACCGAAGGTTGTTCGGAGTCCCGGATATGATCACGGAAATGACGAGGAGTCTCGAAATTGTTGAGACATAAATATCAATATATTGGATGACTATGTTTGGACATCGGAATGGTTCTGAGTGAGCTCAGGCATATACCGGAGTACCGGGAGGTTACCGAAACCCCCGGGAAGTATACGAGCCTTATTGGGCCATAGTGGGAGAGAGGAGAAGGAAGCCTAGGAGGGGGCGCGCCCCAAGCCCAATCCAAATTGGGTGGGGGGCCGGCCCCCCTTTCCTTCCTCCTTCCTCCCCTTCCTTCCTCTCCTAGTCCAACTAGGGAAGGGGGGGGGGGAATCCTACTCCCGGTGGGAGTAGGACTCCTCCAGGGCGTGCCATAGAGGGCTGGCCCTCGCCCCTCCTCCACTCATTTATATATGGGGGAAGGAGACACCCCATAGACACACAAGTTGACATTGTCTTAGCTGTGTGCGGTGCCCCCTCCACCATAATCCACCTCGGTCATATCATTGCAGTGCTTAGGCGAAGCCCTACACCGGTAGCTTCATCATCACCGTCATCACGCCGTCGTGTTGACGAAGCTCTCCCTCGACACTCAGCTGGATCGAGAGTTCATGGGACGTCACTGAGCCGAACGTGTGCAGATCGCGGAGGTGCCGTACTTTCGGTACTAGGATCGGTCGGATCGTGAAGACGTATGACTACATCAACCGCATTGTCATAACGCTTCCGCTTACGGTCTACGAGGGTACGTGGACTACACTCTCCCCTCTGGTTGCTATGCATCACCATGATAGATCTTGCGTGTGCGTAGGAATTTTTTTGAAATTATTACATTCCCCAACACAAACACCATCCTCAGTAAGAAGTTTGAACAACCATTTACTGAGCAGGCCCTCATTCTTGACTTACAGGTGATAAATTCCAAGGCCGCCTTTGTCTTTTGGCCTACAAACCATGCTCCATTTGGCCAACCTATATTTTTTCTTTTCTGCATCTTGTTGCCAAAAAAATCTGGATCTAAAATAGTCCAGTCTTTGCAAGACCCCTTTTGGGAGTCGGAAGAAAGAAAGCATATGGAGAACTATATTTTTGTGGATGGGGTTAATTAAAATTGGTCGTCCTCCAACTAACAGCAACTTGCCTTTCCAACTGCTCAATCATTTCTCTAGACGCTCCTCTACATACTTCCAATCCGGAATGGTGAGACGCTGATAGTGGATTGGTATTCCCAAATATTTAATCGGGAATTGGGCATGTGCGCAACCATAGAGGTCAGCATAATCTGCAGCCATTGCAGCAGCTTCTCCAAAGCAGAAAAGTTCGCTTTTATGGAAGTTAATTTTGAGACCCGACATTTGCTCAAATGCCGAAAGCAAGAGTTTCAGGTTTCAAGCCTTGTCTAGGACATGTTCCATATAAGAATTGTCTCTCAGCATACTGAAGAATAGAGAGGCCACCATCCACAAGATGTGGCACTACTCCTGCTATCTGGCTATCCTGCTTGGCGCACTCAATTGGAATAGCCAACTTGTCAGCAACAATGTTAAATAACATTATGGACATGGGGTCACCTTGTAGTAGTCCTTTTTTGTCTGAAAGTAATGGCCTACATCATCATTGACTTTGATGGCCACACTACCTCCAGTTACAAAATTTTGGATCCACTGGCGTTATTTATCGGAGAAACCTTTCACTCTTAGGTCTTATTGGAGGAAAGACCATTTGACCGTGATTTCTGGAATAGCATCTGGTCGGGTCTCATCAAGGGTGAAGTTCCTCATCTTGTTGGAGATTGTAAATTCATTTTTCCTATGTCGGCCATTGGCGGTCCATTGGAAGTATCTTGTATTACTATCACCCATCAAGATGAAATCAACTTTGGATCTCTGGTAGTATTTGATCTCCTCTTCTTGCAAAATACGTGCAACCTTCTCATTAGATTGGTTTTTCATCTCAATCTCTTGTTGAGATAAGGTGTGTGTCTCTGCAATTTTGTCGAGATCGCAAATAATGGTAGAGAGCCATTGTTTTTCTTTTTCATATATCCTGTTGGTGTCTTTCACCCATCCAGTGAGTTGTTTCCTCATGGCCCTTATTTTAAAGTTCCATCTCTGAATAGCCGGACGACCAACGGTGGGCTTCTCCCAAACATTCTTGATTATGTCTACAAATCCATCCCGATGCAGCCATCCCAATTCAAGTTTGAAAGGGCGATGAGCGGTTGGGTTCATAGAGTCAGAATCCTGAATGATGGGTGGATGATCTGATAACACCTCCTGTTGGGGATATAACTATTGGGTATGACCCGCCCAGGAGGGGCCAGGTCATACCGCTGGCGGTTCATAATGAAAAAGCCCATGAAGATGTTGAAGATGGCGGTTCATGAAGCAGGCTTACTAAAGGCCCGAAACCCTAAGGCGACTTGAGGCCCACATGTGTAAACCGCCATATATGTATGACTTGTATTATAAGGCATGCGTAGTTAGTCACCGAGCCGGACACGTTGTGTATGAGCCGGCCGGGACTCCGTGAGCCGCTGGGCGTCAACTTGTGTATATAAAGGGATGACCCGGTGGCGGTTTACAGCTAGAAACAAGAGATCGAGAACTAGGTCAAGCATATTCGCTCCTTGGTAATCGAGACCCATGCAATACCACCTCAAACTGAATTAGGCCTTTACCTTCACCGCAAGGGGCCAAACCATTATAAACTCCCTGTGTTCTTTGTCCCGTTTAACCCCTTTAAGCTAACCTAGTTGTGATGGTTCCACGACTAAGTCCTTCCGCTAGGACATCTACCGTGACAATTCCATGACAGTTGGCGCCCACCGTGGGGCAGCACACGGTGGTTTCGAGTTCTTACAGGGTAGCTTTGAAGGGATCAAGGGACACGCTGTGGGCCGGATGACCAAGAGTCGTTGCGGCAAGCTCTACATCGACGGTGCAGGCCGGGGCCCCGAGGCCGGCTCAATCGAGTACGGGTACCAGGTCTCCTTTTGCGGAATCCACGTCTTCATCGGAAAGATCGGTGAACCAGGCACTGAGCCAGACATCTGCACCGACATCCTCGAGACGGCTCAGCGTGCGCTACCCAGCCGAGTTCAACCCGCCGTGAAGCATGCCTTTGTTGGTTTCATCCACGGGGCGGAAATTGAAGACGGATCTATGTCTGGCAGTGAGAAGGCTATCTATTCTGATGGTGAGTCATCCACGGGCAAGACCAATTCATTGTATCAACTACAAGACGGCCGGCTTGGGGGCTATCCGATGGTGACAGTATTTCGGATCCCTATGAGCCACCGAACAGGGTTCAATCTTCATGGTCGGCACACAACTAGCGCTTGGCTCAACAACCACCGCGGTTATGACCTCCAGTTCAATGGCTGCGACGGCAGCTGGTGCTAGCGGCTCGGCGCGCCCACCAGCTCAAGTTCTCACAGAATTGTTAGAGGCTCTGGCGACTCTGATGGGGCTGGAAGTAACCCCGAACAACTAGGAACATCACAAGGTGGATGTAGCTAAGCTGCGAGATGAGATAGCTCAAGCCAAGGAAGAGCTGGCGGCTGAGAACGCTAGGATGGCTGCAGAACGGGCTGTCTTGGATGCTCAGGCACAGCGGATCCAAGCGGATTCCTCCCGGCTCCCGTTAGATCAGAACGCTTCAAATGAGGTCATGAGGAGGAGACACCGGAGTCATCTACCCCCGGTTTATGAGCCGAGGAACCTCTTCAACACGCTTGGAATAGGAACTAGTGATCCGTCAGTGGTAAACCGGACGATTGAAGCGCCTGGGGTTGGAGAGCCGGTTCAGGCACGCACAATGGGCTCTCCACCACTTAAAAAAAGACACATCCGTGACATTTTGGGCCGAATAAATTTTTTTTTCTGTCATACTTATGACACTTCTATGATGATAATTGTGACAAAACCCGGTATCATCATAGATTTGGTGGGGTCCTAGTTCTATGACAAAAAATCATGACAGAAAATGGGCTTTTCGTCCTGGGCACGCAGTTGCATGACATTCTTTGGGCCGTCCATGACGGAAAAATGTTGGAAATATGCCCTAGAGGCAATAATAAATTAGTTATTATTATATTTCCTTGTTCATGATAATCGTTTATTATCCATGCTAGAATTGTATTGATAGGAAACTCAGATACATGTGTGGATACATAGACAACACCATGTCCCTAGTAAGCCTCTAGTTGACTAGCTCGTTGATCAATAGATGGTTACGGTTTCCTGACCATGGACATTGGATGTCGTTGATAACGGGATCACATCATTAGGAGAATGATGTGATGGACAAGACCCAATCCTAAGCCTAGCACAAGATCATGTAGTTCGTATGCTAAAGCTTTTCTAATGTCAAGTATCATTTCCTTAGACCATGAGATTGTGCAACTCCCGGATACCGTAGGAATGCTTGGGTGTACCAAACATCACAACGTAACTGGGTGGCTATAAAGGTGCATTGCGGGTATCTCCGAAAGTGTCTGTTGGGTTGGCACGAATCGAGACTGGGATTTGTCACTCCGTGTGACGGAGAGGTATCTCTGGGCCCACTCGGTAGGACATCATCATAATGTGCACAATGTGATCAAGGAGTTGATCACGGGATGATGTATTACGGAACGAGTAAAGAGACTTGCCGGTGACAAGATTGAACAAGGTATCGGGATACCGATGATCGAATCTCGGGCAAGTACTATACCTGTAGACAAAGGGAATTGTATACGGGATTGATTGAATCCTTGACATCGTGGTTCATCCAATGAGATCATCGTGGAGCATGTGGGAACCAACATGGGTATCCAGATCCCGCTGTTGGTTATTGACCGGAGAGTTGTCTCGGCCATGTCTGCATGACTCCCGAGCCCGTAGGGTCTACACACTTAAGGTTCGAGGACGCTAGGGTTATAGGGAAAGTATGTACGCGGTTAGTGAAAGTTTTTCGGAGTCCCGGATGAGATCGCGGACGTCACGAGGAGTTCCGGAGGTAAAGATTTATATATAGGAAGTCCAGTTTCGCCAACGAGAAGGTTTCGGGGGTCATCGGTATTGTACCGGGACCACCGGAAGGGTCCCGGGGGTCCACCGGGTGGGGCCACCTATCCCGGAGGGCCCCATGGGCTGAAGGGGCGTGGGAACCAGCCCCTGGTGGGCTGGTGCGCCCCCCTTGGGCCTCCCATGCGCCTAGGGTTGGAAACCCTAAGGGGTGGGGGCGCCTCCACTTGGCTTGGAGGCCAAGCCACCCCTAGGGCTGCCACCCCCCTCCCTAGATGGGATCTACAATGGGCCGGCGCCTCCCTAGGCCCCTATATATAGTGGAGGGGAGAGAGGGCAGCCGTACCTGAAGCCCTGGCGCCTTCCTCCCTCCCGTGACACCTCTTCCTCCCCGCTTGCGCTTGGCGAAGCCCTGTCGGGATCCCGCTACTTCCACCACCACGCCGTCGTGCTGCTGGATCTCCATCAACCTCTCCTTCCCTTGCTGGATCAAGAAGGAGGAGACGTCTCTCCCAACCGTACGTGTGTTGAACACAGAGGTTCCGTCCGTTCGGTGCTACGATCATCGGTGATATGGATCACGACGAGTACGAATCCATCAACCCCGTTCTCTTGAACGCTTCCGCTTAGCGATCTACAAGGGTATGTAGATGCACTCTCCTTCCCCTTGTAGCTATATTACTCCATAGATTGATCTGGGTGATGCGTAGAAAATTTTAAATTTCTGCTATGTTCCCCAACTGTGGCATCATGAGCTAGGTCTATGCGTAGTTTCTATGCACGAGTAGAACACAAAGTAGTTGTGGGCGTCGATTTTGTCAATTTACTTGTCGTTACTAGTCTTATCTTGATTCGGCGGCATCATGGGATGAAGCGGCCCGGACCGACCTTACACGTACTCTTATGTGAGACAGGTTCCACCGACTGACATGCACTAGTTGGATAAGGTGGCTAGCGGGTGTCTATCTCTCCCACTTTAGTCGGATCGGATTCGATGAAAAGGGTCCTTATGAAGGGTAAATAGAAATTGGCATATCACGTTGTGGTTTTGGCGTAGGTAAGAAATGTTCTTGCTAAGAAACCTATAGCAGCCACATAAAAATTTGCAACAACAATTAGAGGACGTCTAACTTGTTTTTGCAGCATATGCCGTGTGATGTGATATGGCCAAAAAGGATGTGATGAATGATATATGTGATGTATGAGATTGATCATGTTCTTTTAATAGGAATCACGACTTGCATGTCGATGACTATGACAACCGGCAGAAGCCATAGGAGTTGTCTTAATTTATTTATGACCTGCGTGTCAACATAAACGTCATGTAATTACTTTACTTTATTGCTAAACCGTTAGCCATATGTGACGCCCCCGATTCAATCATACACTAATCATGCACACAAACGTGTACGATCAAGATCCGAGACTCACGGGAAGATATCACAACACAACTCTAAAACATAAATAAGTCATACAAGCATCATAATACAAGCCAGGGGCCTCGAGGGCTCGAATACAAGTGCTCGATCATAGACGAGTCAGCGGAAGCAACAATATCTGAGTACAGACATAAGTGAAACAAGTTTGCCTTAAGAAGGCTAGCACAAACTGGGATACAGATCAAAAGAGGCGCAGGCCTCCTGCCTGGGATCCTCCTAAACCACTCCTGGTCGTCGACAGCGGGCTGCACGTAGTAGTAGGCACCTCCAGTGTAGTAGGAGGCATCATCGACAGTGGCGTCTGGCTCCTGGGCTCCATCGTCTGGTCGCAGCAATCGGGTAGAGAAATGGGAAAAAGGGGAACAAGGCAACCGTGAGTACTCATCCAAAGTACTCGCAAGCAAGGAGCTACACTACATATGCATGGATATATGTGTAAAGGGCCATATCAGTGGACTGAACTGCAGAATGCCAGAATAAGAGGGGGATAGCTAACCCTATTGAAGACTATGCTTCTGGCAGCCTTCGTCTTGCAGCAAGTAGAAGAGAGTAGGCTGAAGTCCTCCAAGTAGCAGCGCATAGCATAATCCTACCCGGCAATCCCCTCCTCGATGCCCTGTTAGAGAGCGATCACCGGGTTATATCTGGCACTTGGAAGGGTGTGTTTTATTAAATATCCGGTTCTAGTTGTCATAAGGTCAAGGTACAACTCCGGGTCGTCCTTTTACCGAGGGACACGGCTATTCGAATAGATAAACTTCCCTGCAGGGGTGCTCCACATAACCCAACACGCATGATCCCATTTGACCGGACACACTTTCCTGGGTCATGCCCGGCCTCGGAAGATCAACACGTCGCAGCCCAACCTAGGCACAACAGAGAGGTCAGCACGCCGGTCTAAACCTAAGCGCACAGGGGTCTGGGCCCATCGCCCTTAGCACACGTACACGTTGCGTGGGCGGCCGGAAGCAGACCTAGCCTAATGGCATTCCAATCTAATCCGGCGTGCGCCGCTCAGTCGCTGACGTCATGAAGGCTTCGGCTGATACCACGATGTCGGGTGCCCATAACTGTTCCCGCGTAGTTGGTTAGTGCGTATAGACCAAATGGCCAGCCTCAGATCAAATACCCAGATCTTGTTAAGCATGTTAAGTATCCGCGAACGCCGACTAGGGCCAGGCCCACCCCTCTCCTAGGTGGCCTCAACCTGCCCTATCGCTCCGCCACAAAGTAACAGTCGGGGGCCGTCGGGAACCCAGGCCCACCACTACCTGGGTGGAACCACCTGCCCCTTCAGCCCCCATCTCCGAACAGTATCACAGGTAATGTAACAGTGCAAAGTATATAGCATATGCCCGTGATCACCTCCCGAAGTGATCACGGCCCAGTAGTACAGCATGGCAGACGGACAAGAGTGTAGGGCCACTGATGGAACACTAGCATCCTATACTAAGCAGTAGGATAGCAGGTAAAGGTAACAACAGTAGTAGCAAGGGCAGGCTATGCAGCAGTATAGGATTAACTGAAAGCAGTATCATGCTACACTACTCTAATGCAAGCAGTATAGAGAAGAGTAGGCGATATCTGGTGATCAAGGGTGGGCTTGCCTGGTTGCTCTGGCAAGAAAGAGGGGTCGTCAACTCCGTAGTCGTACTGGGTAGCAGCGGCGTCGGCCTCGATGTCTAGCGAGAGAAGAGGGGGAAGAAACAATAAATATTTAAGCAAACAGATGCATAGCGATGCATGACATGACAAGTATTGGTGCTAGGGGTGCCCTAACGCGGTATGAGGTGATACGGGTGAAGGGGGGAAACATCCGGGAAAGTATTCCCGGTGTTTCGCGTTTACGGACAGATGAACCGGAGGGGGAAACTTGCGAGTTTGATAGGTTAGGGGTGTGTGGCAGACGAACGGGGAGTGTATCCGTATTCATCTCGTCGTTCTGAGCAACTTTCATGTACAAAGTTTTTCCATCCGAGCTACGGTTTATTTTATATAAATTTTTAAAGTTTTAAATCATTTTTAGTTACTATTATTAATTTAATTCGAAAATAACATTTCTGCATCAGCATGACATCATCAGTCAACAGAGGTGTTGACTGGATCAAACTGACATGTGGGGGCCTCATGTCATTGACTGATTGACTAACTAACCGTTAATTAGGTTAACTAGTGATTAGGTTAATCTAAACAGAATTAATTAAGTTAATTAATTAATTAATTAATTAATTAATATTTTGTTTTTATTTAGTTTTATTATTTTATTTTATTTTTTTAACACATTCTGGGCGTGGGGCCCGTTGTCTAGTGGCACATCGGCCTTAGTGGGTCGGGCGGCAGGCGCTGGGCGCAGCGGTTACGGGCGATGGGCGCCCACCCGTTAGGCCACTTGCCTAGGCCAGGGGTGGGACTGGCGAGGCGCTAGTAGCCACCGCAATGAGCGGTCGCAACCGCCGGGGAAGGAAGGGGGCAGCCACGACGCGGCCCCGACGCGGCCAGGAGCAACCGGCAAGCGGCGCGTGCGGGGGTGGAGCCAGAGCGCGGCAGGGTGGCTTGGTGGCGGGTGCAGGGTAGGAGCGGTGCGCCGACGTGGCAAACATGGGCGGCGACGTGAGCATCCGCGTGGGGAGGGAGCCGGCCAGTGGGGCGGCCAGGGAGGTAGCGGTAGAGGGCAACGGGGAAGCGGAGCGGCGCTGGCTGCAGAGGAAGGGCGCGGCTGTAGCTGCAGCCTACAGCAGCGGCAGCAAGGCAGCCGCAGGCGGGCACGGCGGAGCTAGTAGCAGGCGTGCACGGCGGCAAGCAGCAGCGGTAGAGGGAGGCGGGCCTGCGGTGGAGGGCGTCGACAAGGGGTTGCAAGGGAAGGGCGACGATGCCGACGGGCGAAAGGCGTGGCGCGTGCGCGAGCGCGTCGGAGGCGCAAGCAGGGGCAGCGCGCGGCGATGGGCGTGCAGCGCGTCACGTGCACGGCGAGGCCACGAGGGGGAGGTCAGAGGCGGAGCGGCTTGTGCTAGCGCGTAGTTAGGGAGCTCACTGGGTCGAACGGGGCAAGGGCAAGAGGAGGCCGAGGGCCTCACCGGGGTTTGTAGGGGCGGGGCAGCGGTGCGTGAGGAGGAGGACGGGGACGGCGTGTCGCAGGGGAGGCAGGCCGGCGAGGGAGGCTCCAGGCAGCGGCGGGGTCCGGTGACAGCGTCGAGCATCGGGGCGGAGGCGTCGACGGAGTCGGGTGCGTGGTCGCCCCGATCTCGATCTAGATCGGGGGAGTGAGGGGGAAGTGGGGGAAGTGGGAACCGGGTGGTTAGGGTTTCGGGATGGGGAGGATAAGGGAGAGTGAGGGCGGGCCGGCATGGGTCGGTTGGGAAAGTGGGCCAAGCAGCCCAGGAGGGGTCTGCCCCCTTCCCCCATTTGTCTTGTTTTGTCTTTTTTTTTCTTTGTTTTCCTCTTTCTGTTTTTCAAAAATGTTTAGCACCTAATTGATTTTTATAAAACATGGGAGCTAGCTCATAAATTGCAGTGCATTAGATCCTAGCACCAAAAACTAGTTTGGGCGAAATACTATTTCATATTAGATTTAGATTAATTAAAAGGTTATTAAATAATGTATTCAGCCACTGTTTGAGATTGTTTAAATGACTTATCATATTTCAATAATGTTGTTTAAAATTTTATCCTAGCCTCTGATTTATCTACTATTTATTGAACATTTTAGTTTTTAAGTTTGAAAACTTTTGTTGTTTGCCTTTAACTAAATTTTGAATTTGAATCGGGTTTTTTTAACTAACCCGAGATTAACTACAGTGGCAAAGGTGACGTGGCATCATTAGCATGGAATTACTGTAGTCTAATTATCCGGGCGTCACAATTCTCCTCCACTACAAGAAATCTCATCCCGAGATTTAACGGGTGGAGTAAGGGGGAAAGTTCTGGTTACGAAATTCTAACGGATCTTCTCGTTCTTGGCTGCTCTTCTCGAAGAGGTCGATCCATTGTATTGATGTCTTCCTTTCTCTGCTTCAGGTCATCATGATGAAGTCATCATCTTTTCTTCGGAAATTTCATCGTACTTACGAAAGGACAAGGTGTGGTTATTCTGTAAGAATGGACCTCTGCAAGGTTGACTACCTGGTAGTTAACATCGGGGAAGGTGGCGGAAAGTAACTCTCGAATTAAAACTTAAGAAAATACCGAGAGCAAAGTAAGGAGGTATCATTGGAAGTTTCGAGCGGGCAGGCAATCGTTCGTTGCCTGAAACGAAGTGTTGAAGGGGTTTAGAGCAATGTGAATAAGCATTGCATCTGATACCTGAATAGATCAACAGGGAGGTGGCCCGAGAATTACCTACAAAGTCAAGTGCGAGGAATAACTTTGACAACAGGGTGTACAGGAGAGTCAGGTTTTGATCTTGTGGAACTGTGGGTTATGGGCCCACCTTGTGGGTTAAAAATAGGAGCGGTGACATCTCGCACGGTCACAATAGCAAGGCATGTCAGAGGGTAGCCTATCAGTTATGTCGACAACAATGACGGTACGAAGGGCGAGGGACAAAGAGAACCATTTTCCTACTCGTTGAATGACGCGGGCCAATAGGCAAAGTTCTCGTCCATCGGTGGTGATCGAAATGCTATCGACAATTTCAACAGGGTCTTACTGACACGGTTGTACACCAAGGTGTTTACATGAGCAGAAGAATATTACTTCTTAGATCCTATGGATCACAAGGAAGGTTAAACAAATCAATGGAAAGGAAAATGTGATCATCAGATATTTCAGGGGTATATCTTCCCCAATGATAAGCAGAGCATGATATCCATGACAGGATATAATGTAGAAATCCCTTTAGGTAAGGGGAGAAAAATTTCATGATATTATCCATACAATGGTGTTAGGATAAATGATAAGGAAAATTTAGCATTGCGCTTCAAATGCTCTTACTGAAAATCGGATTACCACAGACAAGTTCCGAATTTTACTATGGAAGCAAGTTCCGAAACAAGAGTTCATCATTAAGACAAAGAGAGGATGAGGGGGGCAGATGGACTCCGCGACAATCCTCGAGATTTCCAAAAAGGTGGTTTTCCACAGTTATGTGAACAAGGAGATAACATTAGTCGGATCAAATGATATAAAGATGTATGCTCGAGGAAAACATACTCAATTAAACATTGGTTGAAAGGTGCACCGGAATATGGGCTGGGTTGCACAACCAATGTCAGAATGGTGATTCAATAATCAATAGTATAAGAATGAACGGCCGACCATTAACTTCAAAGCAAGGGGGTTGCTAGAAGGGCAGAATCCAAACAGCACCGCTCACTTGTTGGTACCCCGGTTGGAATCAACACGAGGACCCAAGAAAGAATGGTGATGGTGATAAGTATCACCATACCAAGAATTCTTAAGAGTTGGTGAAATTCTCACGACATTCTCGACATATGAGACAGTGATACTTCAAGGTAGAACATAATACGAGCTGGATTGCAAGTTGCATCCATAGCATGAATAAGTTTGTGACGGAAGGAAGGTAAGGATGTTGTCAATGGTAACTCAAATTACCAAGGGACAAGGGTGGGACTTATCATCATGAATTCCATTGATATCCTGGAAGGAGTCAAAATGTTGATGAAGATCACGATAATTTGTTGTCGAGAGGATCCACGAAGAAGCAATTGTTCAGTGACTGCATCGAGCAAAAGGACTGATGCAGCAAAATATTATTGGAACTACGGATACAACACCAACTAGGAAACAAGCTTGCCTTTCAAGGTGAAACGACAAGACAAGGAAGATCGACATAAGCTTAGCTCATCGTCGAAAGTTGTGCTCCGGGAAGAAGGACCAGGTAGCACAGTTAAAAGTTTGCACGATAATGATATAGTCGATAAGGCTAAGAATGACTTGAAGGATTATTAAACTCGTAAGCAACAAGAATTACTTAGAGTTATTGAATCGGAGTGCGGAATCGATTCACTTATCGGTGTGCTCGAGTGACTAACAACCCAGAACCCATGAAGTGACATTGACAGGGACAGGTAGTACTTCATCAAAAGTTCATAAGGTGTAATGCAATGGCATTATATCCTCGAGATACCAGGGGTAATACTCAAAGGTAGATCATAATAGAGGTTGGCCAGGCATATTGATCTGTAGAAGACAAGTGTTTTAACTTGTCCGAGAAATGGGTCAAAGAAGAACAGTCATGGCCGGAACCACGGTTGCAAAGGATCAATTCACAGATACCAGATGGTATTTATCAAGAAAATAGTTATTATTACAAGAAGCTTCCACGATAGGATCTACATCACGTCCATGGGCATGAACACAAAGTTCAAGGTCGACTCCTACTTCTCTAATGCATAACCTTTCATTCACTTCTCGCCTTCGACGAAGTTGTAGTGTTGAAGTTTTATCTGACATAACAACAGTAGAGTATGACCCGTAGTAGTTTCCGGGTTCACACATGTTAGAAAAGGCACAGGTTCAACCCATCGGGGCATCTTAGAACATATATCATGAACTTTAGGATCAATTAACACATGCTCGAAGCGGAGCACATGGTTGTCACAAGCATAGAATATAACTTGCCAAAGGCAGAGGACACAATTTACCAAAGGCATTATGTATCAGGGGAGAAACGCTCAAGGTTATTGGATATGAGGGACACTGTCGGACAATAACCAAGCAATTGGTCTCGCGGAGCACCCGAAATCTGATGTGAGTATCGGTACTCAATCAGAAGGAAAAAGCATGCAAAAGGCATCGGTTTATAGAACATCTGAATAATTCATCGTCAAAATAACAAAGGAATTATGATTTTCAAATCAAGGGATCAGGAGCAAACGCTCTGATCAAGGATGGATAAGTTGAATAGACTTAGGGGTACAATCGATGGCAATCTGATTGGCCGAGAACCAGCTCATGTTCGAAAGACGTCTAAGCCAGAAAGATAATTTATAAGGATCAACTGATGATTGCGTGCATTCACACACATGTTGAATCAAGTGACTCAAAATGATAGTGCCAAAGGATGCCAATAGAGATTACTAGAAGTATGGAATTATCCATAATGCAAGTAAGCAAGAATTTCAAGAGCAAAAGGCTCCTAAGGATTTTCAGAAGATCGAATGGTATTTTGAAGACTTTTGTAAAACACATGAACAACTGAGGATGAGCGGACACTTGATAAGTGCGAGAATTATCCATAGGGGTATCTCGATGGTACGAGATTGCAAAGCGATAGGCATAGAGTCTAGAGAGAACTTCAGAGAGTATCCTCGAAATCTTCTGGTGAAGCAGTCGATCATCTGTAATAAGGGGCTCTCCGGGTGGAAGTAGTTACGAGAACCTAGAGTCAGAGTAAGTAAAATTGTTTAACTCGAATAGAAGAGATGTCAGAGTCCCAGAGTATAGGTCGAGAAATAAAAGATTGTAATACCACCCAATGGTGACGTGGGCCCGTAAGCCGCACAACCATGTTAGTAAAAACTTTTTCAATGACTAGACTCGACTTCGGCCAAGGAGTGTGAAAGGGGGATTCCTATAGGCAGTCGGCTCTGATACCAACTTGTGACGCCCCTGATTCAATCATACACTAATCATGCACGCAAACGAGTACGATCAAGATCAGGGACTCACGGGAAGATATCACAACACAACTCTAAAACATAAATAAGTCATACAAGCATCATAATACAAGCCAGGGGCCTCGAGGGCTCGAATACAAGTGCTCGATCATAGATGAGTCAGCGGAAGCAACAATATCTGAGTACAGACATAAGTTAAACAAGTTTGCCTTAAGAAGGCTAGCACAAACTGGGATACAGATCGAAAGAGGTGCAGGCGTCCTACCTGGGATCCTCCTAAACCACTCCTGGTCGTCGACAGCGGGCTGCACGTAGTAGTAGGCACCTCCAGTGTAGTAGGAGTCGTCGTCGACGGTGGCGTCTGGCTCCTGGGCTCCATCGTCTGGTCGCAGCAATCGGGTAGAGAAATTGGAAAAAGGGGGAACAAGGCAATCGTGAGTACTCATCCAAAGTACTCGCAAGCAGGGAGCTACACTACATATGCATGGATATATGTGTAAAGGGCCATATCAGTGGACTGAACTGCAGAATGCCAGAATAAGAGGGGGATAGCTAACCCTGTCGAAGACTACACTTCTGGCAGCCTCCGTCTTGCAGCAAGTAGAAGAGAGTAGACTGAAGTCCTCCAAGTAGCAGCGCATAGCATAATCCTACCCGGCAATCCCCTCCTCGATGCCCTGTTAGAGAGCGATCACCGGGTTATATCTGGCACTTGGAAGGGTGTGTTTTATTAAGTATCCAGTTCTAGTTGTCATAAGGTCAAGGTACAACTTCGGGTCGTCCTTTTACCGAGGGACACGGCTATTCGAATAGATAAACTTCCCTGCAGGGGTGCACCACATAACCCAACATGCTTGATCCCATTTGGCCGGACACACTTTCCTGGGTCATGCCCGGCCTCGGAAGATCAACACATCGCAGCCCCACCTAGGCACAACAGAGAGGTCAACATGCCGGTCTAAACCTAAGCGCACAGGGGTCTGGGCCCATCGCCCTTAGCACACCTGCACGTTGCGTGGGCGACCGGAAGCAGACCTAGCCTAGTGGCGTTCCAGTCCAATCCGACGCGTGCCGCTCAGTCGCTGACGTCACGAAGGCTTCGGCTGATACCACGACATCGAGTGCCCATAACTGTTCCCGCGTAGTTAGTTAGTGCGTATAGACCAAATGGCCAGACTCAGATCAAATACCCAGATCTCGTTAAGCGTGTTAAGTATCCGTGAACGCCGACTAGAGCCAGGCCCACCCCTCTCCTAGGTGGCCTCAACCTGCCCTGTCGCTCCGCCACAAAGTAACAGTCGGGGGCCGTCGGGAACCCAGGCCCACCACTACCTGGGTGGAACCACCTGCCCCTTCAGCCCCCATCTCCGAACAGTATCACAGGTAATGTAAGAGTGCAAAGTATATAGCATATGCCCTTGATCACCTCCCGAAGTGATCACAGCCTAGTAGTACAGCATGGCAGACGGACAAGAGTGTAAAGCCACTGATGGAACACTAGCATCCTATACTAAGCAGTAAGATAGAAGGTAAAGGTAACAACAGTAGTAGCAAGGGCAGGCTATGCAGCAGTATAGGATTAGCTGAAAGCAGTATCATGCTACACTACTCTAATGCAAGCAGTATAGAGAAGAGTAGGCGATATCTGGTGATCAAGGGGGGGCTTGCCTGGTTGCTCTGGCAAGAGAGAGGGGTCGTCAACTCCGTAGTCGTACTGGGTAGCAGCGGCGTCGGCCTCGATGTCTAGCAAGAGAAGAGGGGGGAGAAACAATAAATATTTAAGCAAAGAGATGCATAGCGATGCATGACATGACAAGTATCGGTGCTAGGGGTGCCCTAACGCGGTATGAGGTGATACCGGTGAAGGGGGGAAACATCCGGGAAAGTATTCCCGGTGTTTCGCGTTTTCGGACAGATGAACCGGAGGGGGAAAGTTGCGAGTTCGATAGGTTAGGGGTGTGTGGCAGACGATCGGGGAGTGTATCCGTATTCGTCTCGTCGTTCTGAGCAAATTTCATGTACAAAGTTTTCCATCCGAGCTACGGTTTATTTTATATTAATTTTTAAAGTTTTAAATCATTTTTAATTACTATTATTAATTTAATTCGAAAATAACATTTCTGCATCAGCATGACATCATCAGTCAACAGAGGTGTTGACTGGATCAAACTGACATGTGGGGGCCTCATGTCATTGACTGATGAACTAACTAACCGTTAATTAGGTTAACTAGTGATTAGGTTAATCTAAACAGAATTAATTAACTAATTAATTAATTAATTAATTAATATTTTGCTTTTATTTAGTTTTATTTTTTTATTTTATTTTTTTAACACATTCTGGGCGTGGGGCCCGTTGTCCAGTGGCACATCGGCCTTAGTGGTTCGGGCGGCAGGCGCTGGGCGCAGCGGTTACGGGCGATGGGCGCCCACCCGTTTGGCCACTTTCCTAGGCCAGGGGTGGGTGAGGGAGTCCTGGATTAGGGGGTGTTCGGGTAGCCGGACTATACCTTCGTCGGACTCCTGGACTATGAAGATACAAGATTGAAGACTTCGTCCCGTGTCCGGATGGGACTTTCCTTGGCGTGGAAGGCAAGCTTGGCGATGCGGATATTCAAGATCTCCTACCATTGTAACCGACTCTGTGTAACCCTAACCCTATCCAGTGTCTATATAAACCGGAGGGTTGTAGTCCGTAGGACAATCAACTCCATACACAACAATCATACCATAGGCTAGCTTCTAGGGTTTAGCCTCCTTGATCTTGTGGTAGATCTACTCTTGTACTACCCATATCATCAATATTAATCAAGCAGGAGTAGGGTATTACCTCTGTTGAGAGGGCCCGAACCTGGGTAAAACCATCGTGTCCCTTGTCTCCTATTACCATCCTGCCTTGACACACAGTTCGGGACCCCCTACCCGAGATCCACCGGTTTTGACACCGACATTGGTGCTTTCATTGAGAGTTCCTCTGTGTCGTCGCCTTTAGGCCCGATGGCTCCTTTGATCATCAACAATGATGAGGTCCAGGGTGAGACTTCTCTCCCCGGACAGATCTTCGGCGGCTTCGCTCTGCGGGCCAATTCGCTTGGCCACCTGGAGCAGATCGAAAGCTACACCCCTGGTCATCAAGTCAGGTTTGGAAGCCTGAACTACACGGCAGACATCCGTGGAGATTTAATCTTCGACGGATTCGAGCCACAACCAAGTGCGCCACACTATCTCGAGGGGCATGATCTAGCTCTGCCTCCGAACAGTGTCCTGGAGGCCGCACACGCACCGGTTCCGACCCTTAACTCGGAGCCTATTGCGCCGATTGAGGATGAGCAGTTGGACGTCACCTCGGGGGCTCCGATCCCAAAGGCGATCGAGCCGAATGACAGCCCCGCACTCTGCATGACCCGTGACTCCGACGGTCCGGACTCCTCCCCGGACTCCGACCCCCCCGCGCCCCTGCCAATTGAATCCGATTGGGCGCCGATAATGGAGTTCACCACCGCGAACATCTTTCAGCACTCGCCTTTTGGCGACATCCTGAATTCTCTCAAGTCTCTCTCTTTATCAGGAGAGCCATGGCCGGACTACGGTTAGCGAGGATGGGATATGGACGATGAAGAAATTCAAAGCCCACCCACCACCCACTTTGTAGCCACTGTCGATGATTTAACCGACATGCTTGACTTCGGCTCCGAAGACATCAACGGTATGGAAGATGATGTAGGAGACAAACAGGAACCAGCACCTGAAGGGCGCTGGAAGGCCACCTCATCATATGACATATATATGGTGGATACTCCAAAAGATGGAGATGGCGATGGAACAGCGGGGGATGACACCTCCAAAAAACAGCCAAAGCGCCGACGTCAGCGGCGCCGCTCTAAATCCCGCCTAAGCAAAAACGGTGATTCCAGCACGGGAGATAATACTACCGTGGATAGCACCGAAGAAAACCCACCCTAGCAAGATTCGGCGCAGGAAGATGGAGAAGCCAGCCCCTATGAGAGAGCGGCAGACCGAGAGGTTGAGGATGATAACTATATGCCTCCCTCCAAAGACGAGGCAAGCCTCGATGACGACGAACTCGTTGTACCATCAGACCCCGCCGAACAAGAGCGATTCAAACGCAGGCTTTTAGCCACGGCAAACAGCCTCAAGAAAAAGCAGCAACAGCTTAGAGCTGACCAAGATTTTCTAGCTGATAGATGGACTGAAGTCCTTGCGGCCGAAGAGTATGAACTCGAACGCCCCTCCAAGAGTTACCCAAAGCGCAGGTCGCTACCCCGATCACAGGAGGAAGCACCTACATCACCAGCGCACGACATGGCAGACCGGCCACCTCGCGGGCGCGACAGAGAGGCCTCTCGGCACTCCGCCCAAGCCATGCCCCGACGCCGCTCAACTAATGCACGGGAAAATGCGCCAGACCTGTGAGACGTGCTGGAGGATAAGGCAAGGCAAACAAGATCGATCTACGGATCGCGCAGGCGCCCTACGGCACGTGACGATGATCTTCACTCCGGATACAACAAATCCGGCCGGGCCGAACACAACAGATATAGCTCTTCCGAGCTGCATTGTGATATAGCCCAGTACAGGGGCGCCGCACACCCACTATGCTTCATAGATGAAGTAATGGATCATAAAATCCTAGAAGGTTTCAAACCCATAAACATCGAATCATACGATGGCACAACAGATCCGGCGGTATGGATTGAGGATTATATCCTTCACATACACATGGCACGCGGCGATGATCTACATGCCATCAAATACCTCCCGCTCAAACTTAAAGGACCGGCCCGGCATTGGCTTAATAGCTTGCGAGCAGACTCAATCGGTTCTTGGGAGGACCTGGAAGCCGCATTCCTCGACAACTTCTAGGGCACCTACGTGCGACCACCGGAAGCCGACGACTTAAGCCACATAATTCAGCAGCCAGAGGAATCGGCCAGGCAATTCTAGAAACGGTTCCTAACAAAGAAAAACCAGATAGTCGACTGTCCGGACGCAGAGGCCCTAGCAGCCTTTAAGTATAACATCCGCGACGAGTGGCTTGCCCAGCACCTGGGACAGGAAAAGCCGAAATCCATGGCAGCCCTCATGACACTCATGACCCGCTTTTGCGCGGGAGAAGATAGCTGGCTAGCTCGTAGTAACAACTTGGCAAAGAACCCTGGTTATTCGGATACCAAGGACAAAAGTGGCAGGACACATTGAAATAAGCAAAAACGCCGCGTTAGCAGCGACAGCAATGAAGATATGGCAGTTAATGCCCGATTCCGAGGCTATAAATCCGGTCAGCGGAAAAAGCCATTCAAAAAGAATACTCAGGGCCCGTCCAGCTTGGACCGAATACTCGACCGCTTGTGCCAGATCCATGGCACCCCCGAAAGGCCAGCCAATCACACCAGCAGGGAATATTGGGTGTTCTAGCAGGCAGGCAAGTTAAGAGCCGAAAACAAAGACAAGGGGCTGCATAGCGATGACGAGGAGGAGCCCAGGCCGCCGAACAACAATGGACAGAAGGGCTTTCCCCCACAAGTGCGGACGGTGAACATGATATACGCAACCCACATTCCCAAGAGGGAGCGGAAGCGTGCTCTACGGGACGTATATGCGATGGAGCCAGTCGCCCCAAAGTTCAACCCATGGTCCTCCTGCCCGATCACTTTTGATCGAAGGGACCACCCAACTAGCATCCGTCATGGTGGCTTTGCCGCATTGGTTCTTGACCCAATCATCGACGGATTTCATCTCACAAGAGTCCTCATGGACGGCGGCAGTAGCCTGAACCTGCTTTACCAGGATACAGTGCGGAAAATGGGCATAGATCCCTCAAGGATTAAGCCCACAAAAACGACCTTTAAAGGCGTTATACCAGGTGTAGAAGCCAACTGTACAGGCTCAGTAACACTTGACGTGGTCTTCGGATCCCTGGACAATTTCCGAAGCGAAGAGTTAATCTTCGATATAGTCCCGTTTCGCAGTGGCTATCACGCCCTACTCGGACGAACCGCATTTGCAAAGTTCAATGTGGTGCCGCACTACGCATACCTCAAGCTCAAGATGCCAGGCCCTCGAGGAGTAATCACGGTCAACGGAAACACCGAACGGTCCCTCCGTACGGAGGAGCACACGGCGGCTCTCGCAGCGGAAGTACAAAGCAGCCTACTTAGGCAATTCTCCAGTCCGGCCACTAAAAAGCCAGATACTGCCAAGCGTGCCCAGAGTAACCTACAACAAGACCGCCTGGCACGTTCTGAGCAGGCGTAGCAATGCGGCCCCAACCCCAGCCCTCGCGACATAGCGAAACCAGTGCCTCGCGTACATAACTACACCCTTGAAATACCATGGGCACAGGGGAAGGGGCATAATAACGGCACACCCAAAATACGGCTTAAAACGTACTAGGGGCTGCCAGATTTTTTTTCTTACTTTCAGGACTCCACACTTCGGACGACCTGTTCGGCAATTCGACTGCCGCACAAACATTGCAAGATCCAGGGAAGCAAACAAGCCATGCCGCATTATGGAACTCCCAGGTGGTCTCTTTTACGAGCAGTATACCTGTTTTGAATACAATTCCACGGCCTGCCCCTGGTCAGGACATGTTAAATAGTCCAATATCTTTTTGCTTATCGCACTACTTGTATCGTTCGGCTTTGATAAACAACCCCTCTATAAACAATGCATAGCTTTTCGTCTATTTTTTGCATTATCCTATTTTCATATATATGTTTATTAAATGACATGATTGCACCCGTACACCATGGTATGGCAAACACGCCAGGGGCTTCAGTACCCCTCATTATGGTGTGCGAAGTCCGTACGCTTTCACCAGTGCGGCACCCTGAACTTATAGCACTATATGCATCGGCTCCGAATCATGATTTGGGTCAATAGTTGGGTTTGCCCGGCTCCTATGTTTTGGTGCCTTACATTCTGCTATATCAGCTAAGGTAGCACTAGGAGAACCACTGCGATTGTGCCCTGGTTCAGCTGGGTTAAGCACCTTAGTGGAGAAAGCTAAAACTGATTGTCATGATGAGGCGAGAGACCGATCGCTGTTCGAGAGGTTTTTCGAGTCCCTAAAGACATATGCCGCTTCGAGCGAGGAGCTGGCTTTGTCCGGCCAAGGTGTGGATAGCGCCCCGAACTCAGTCTTCCGAACTAGGGGCTTCGCCGAAATTTAAAATTATAAAGTTCTATGGCTAAGTGAGAGTGTTCAAGCATTATAGTCCGATTGCCGGGTTCGTGTGCTGAGCGCCTCCCTCGAAGGACCCAACCATGGGAAAAAGAGCACTCAGGTTTATCCCGAACACCCCAGCACTAGTGGCACGGGGCAGAAGCTGACGACTGGACATCTCTCAATTTTTGATAAATGGCGGCACAGAAAATAATATTTTAAATTCAATAAGCTTTGCTTAGCGCATATGAACAAGTTTTCAGCGCACAGGATAAACACAAGCGAGTTCATTCAAAAATCACATCCTTGGTACATTCATCCGCCACAAGGCGGGCACCTGCAAGAACATCCTTGTAGTAGTTCTCGGGCTTGCGATGCTCCTTCCCCGGCGGCGGCCCGTCCTTCACAAGCTTCTCACCGTCCAGCTTACCCCAGTGCACCTTTGCATGTGCAAGGGCCCTCCGGGCACCTTCAATGTAGACGGAGCGCTTGATGACCTCGAGCCTTGGACAGGCCTCCACCAGCCGCCGCACCAGCCCGAAATAGCTCACAGGCAGGGCCTCTCCGGGCCACAGCCGAACTATGAAGCCCTTCATGGCCTGTTCGGCCGCCTTGTGGAGCTCGACCAGCTGTTTCAGCTGGTCGCTCAAGGGCACAGGGTGTCCGGCCTCAGAATACTGAGACCAGAACACCTTATCTGTCGAGCTGCCCTCTTCGACTCAGTAGAATGCGGCAGCGTCAGATACGCTGCGGGGAAGATCTGCGAATGCCCCTGGAGAGCTCCGGATTCGGGTAAGTAACAAGTAGTTTACTTTTATATTTCTTCTTTGCATAAAGAATGCCTTACCCGTTGCGATCTTCGTCATCTCCTCCAACTCTTGGAGGGCCTTTTGGGCTTCGGCCTTGGCAGACTTGGCAGTCTCAAGGGCCGACGCGAGCTCAGATGCTTGCACCTTTGACTCAAGCTCCAAACTCTCATGTTTTTTCATGAAAGCCTGAAGCTCTTGCTGCACCTCACCGACCTGAGCCCCAAGTCTCTCTCGCTCGGTGCGCTCGGCGGCCGTTTTCTTTTCGGCCTCAGACAGCGCCTGCTTGAGGGTCGCTACCTCAGTCGTGGCCCCTACAATAAGAAGTACAATCCTGTTATTCTTTGCAATCACGCCTTTTTATAGGAACTTTTTCTGTAAGGCATTTCTTACCTTCTTTATCCTCGAGCTGCCGCTTGGCAAGGCCGAGCTCTTGCTCGGTCCGCCCGAGGTCCTGTTTCAGGACACACACCTTAGCAGTCAGTGCGGCGGTGGATAGCAGCGAAGCCTGCATACGCATATTGACTCTTTTTTTGTTAGACTCCTGCGAAATTTAATAGATCCTTTATTCGGCTTTTCTTTCCGAACGCCAAACAGAGCATCAGGGGCTACTGTCTATGTGGTAATATTTTGACATATTTTTACATACCTCGAAGCCTGTTAGAAGGCTAGCGCAAGCTTCAATCAGTCCGCTCTTGGCGGACTGAACCCTCTGGATAACCATACTCATGATAGTACGGTGCCCCTCGTCGATGGAGGCGCCGTCAAGCACCTCCAGCAGATTGTCCAGCGCCTCCGGTTGGACGGAGGCCGCTGGCTTAGAAGGCTTGCTCCTTTTGGAAGGAGTTCGCCTACCGCGGTCCGGAACCATTGAAGATTCCGGCACGGTGTCCGGCTCAAAGCCAAGCTTGGAGCCCTGGGGGGCCTTGTCCCCTTCGCTCCTGGGGTCCGGGAGGTTGCCCTGAGGCTCCTCCAGGACCACCTCCTCCTACCCCAGAATCTATCGTGACGCCACTTCGGCGTCGTCCGTAGTGCGGGGGGCGACAGCGGGCGGAACTGAGTTCACGTCCGATGAGTCCAGGGAGCCGCCCGACGATTCGTTGAATTCGGCCCGGGGCGGGCTGCATAATTACATTCGACATTACGGAAAGCTGTGCAATGAAGGAACATCATGAGTTACTCTAATATCTGAACTTACGATTTCGCCGGACGCTTGGCCCTATTTGGCCACTCCTCTTCGCCCTCTTCAGCGTCGGGGGAGTAGTTCGGCAGAGGGGTCTTCCTTTTCCTAGACCCCTCGGCCTCCCCCGTTGGGGCGGCCTTCCTCTTCTCTCCTCCCTCCGCTGGGGGGGGGAGAGTTTTCTTCTTCCTCCTCATTTTCATGGGAAGAGGGCGTCTCGGACTCGTCGGATGACGAGTCCGACACCACCACGTTACGGGCACTCTTTCGAGTCCCCATGGTCTTCTTGTTCTTGGCCTTCTTCTCCGGCACCATATAAGGTGCCGGAACCAGCAGCTTCACTAGGAGAGCAGGGGCTGGGTCTTCGGGCAAGGGAGCTGGACAGTTAATTGGTCCGGATATCGCCTGCCAAGCCTGTCAAAGGTAAGGGAGTTTAGATCCCGCATAGAGTCAAACTATGAAAAAAGAAAAAGAGCTTAATATCCTGTCAAAGGTAAAGATAGCTTACCTCGCTAGCGTGACGCTGCATGCTGTATCCGCGGTCCTCGGAAGCGGATGTTGGAGCCTCAGCGCCTTTGATTAGCACCTTCCAGACGTCTTCATACGTCGTGTCGAAGAGCCTGTTGAGGGTTCAGTGATGCGGCGGGTCGAACTCCCACAAATTGAAGTCCCGTTGTTGGCACGGGAGGATCAGACGAACGAGCATGACCTGGACTAAATTGACAAGCCTGATTGGTTTGTTTACCAGGGACTGGATGCATGTTTTCAGTCCGGTCACCTCTTCCTCGTTACCCCATGACAGGCCCGTCTCTTTCCATGACATAAGCCGCATGGGGGGCCCGGATCGAAACTCGGGGGCTGCGACCCATTTCGGCTTGCCACCCCTTTAGGGTCTCCATGAAGGAGCCCTCGAACCATAGGACGTTGGCCATCTTGCCCGCCATGGCGCCTCCGCACTCCGCCTGGCTGCCACGCACCACCTTGGGCTTGACGTTGAAAGTCTTGAGCCATAGGCCGAAATGGGGGCGGACGCGGAGGAAAGCCTCACACACGATGATAAATGCCGAGATGTTGAGGATGAAGTTCGGGGCCAGATCGTGGAAATCCAGGTCATAGTAGAACATGAGTCCCCGAACGAATGGGTGGAGTGGAAAACCCAGTCCGCGGAGGAAGTGGGGAAGGAACACTACCCTCTCATGGGGCCTTGGGGTAGGGAGAAGCTGCCCCTTCTCGGGAAGCCGGTGTGGGATGTCCCTGGACAGGTATCCGGCCTTCCTCAGCTTTTTTACTTGGACCTCCGTGACGGAGGAGACCATCCACTTGCCTCCCGCTCCGGACATGGCTGGAGAAGGTTGAGGTGGGAAGTGCGGGCTTGGGTGCTGGAGCTCGAGCGCGCAGGAGATGGATAGGCAAAGGAGGAAGAAGGCGTAGGTAAAAAAGGTGGATCCTAATCCCCTTATATGGGCGGATGCGGTTATGCGTCCCCACCTGCCTAATAAAACTCGTTTGTCTCCCAAGTGCCGTGGAAAATGGCGCGGTTGGGTTACCCATGTCCGTATTGATGAGAATCCCGTAAAAAGGGCACACGATCTCTGCTTTGACAGGACGTGCCAAGGAAGCCACCTCGCAAAACGTGCTGAGGTGGAAAAGTAAAAACGATTCGAGTAAAAAACTTGGCCGTAGTGTGATGACGCACTGCGGAATACGTCAGCAGATTTGATTTGTGTTAACATTGTTCTCTCTATTGCAATATGTGGAAACTTATTTTGCAGAGCCGGACACTATTCTTGGTGTTTACAATCTTCTATGAAGGACTTGGAGGAGGAACCCGCCTTGCAATGCCGAAGACAATCTACGTGCCGGACTCGTCGTCATTGAAGCCTAGTTCAGGGGCTAATAAGGGAGTCCTGGATTAGGGGGTGTTCGGGTAGCCGGACTATACCTTCGCCGGACTCCTGGACTATGAAGATACAAGATTGAAGACTTCGTCCCATGTCCGGATGGGACTTTCCTTGGCGTGGAAGGCAAGCTTGGCGATGCGGATATTCATGATCTCCTACCATTGTAACCGACTCTGTGTAACCCTAACCCTATCCGGTGTCTATATAAACTGGAGGGTTGTAGTCCATAGGACAATCAACTCCACACACAACAATCATACCATAGGCTAGCTTCTAGGGTTTAGCCTCCTTGATCTCGTGGTAGATCTACTCTTGTACTACCCATATCATCAATATTAATCAAGCAGGAGAAGGGTATTACCTCCATCGAGAGGGCCCGAACCTGGGTAAAAACATCGTGTCCCTTGTCTCCTGTTACCATCCGGCCTTGACGCACAGTTTGGGACCCCCTACCCGAGATCCGCCGGTTTTGACACCGACAGTGGGACTGGCGGGGCGGCAGTAGCCACCGCAATGAGCGGTCGCAACCGTCGGGGAAGGAAGGGGGCGGCCACGACGCGGCCCCGATGCGGCCAGGTGCAACTGGCAAGCGGCGCGTTCGGGGGTGGAGCCAGAGCGCGGCAGGGTGGCTTGGTGGCGGGTGCAGGGTAGGAGCAGCGCGCCGGCACGGCAAATGTGGGCGGCGACGCGAACATCCGCGTGGGGAGGGAGCCGGCCAGTGGGGCGGCCAGGGAGGTAGCGGCAGAGGGCAGCGGGGAGGCGGAGCGGCGCTGACTGCAGAGGAAGGGCGCGGCTGTAGCTGCAGCCTACAGCAGCGGCAGCAAGGCAGCCGGAGGCGGGCGCAGCGGGGGCTAGCAGCAGGCGTGCACGGCGGCAAGCAGCAGCGGTAGAGGGAGGCGGGCCTGCGGTGGAGGGCGTCCGCAAGGGGCTGCAAGGGAAGGGCGACGACGCCGACGAGCGAAAGGCGTGGCGCGTGCGCGAGCGCGTCGGAGGCGCAAGCAGGGGGTAGCGCGCAGCGAAGGGCGTGCGACGCATCGCGTGCACGGCGGCTAGCGCGTAGTTAGGGAGCTCACTGGGTCGAACGGGGCAAGGGTAAGAGGAGGCCGAGGGCCTCACCGGGGTTTGTAGGGGCGGGGCAGCGGTGTGTGAGGAGGAGGACGGGGACGGCGTGTCGCAGGGGAGGCAGGCCGGCGAGGGAGGCTCCAGGCGGCGGCGGGGTCCGGTGACGGCGTCGAGCGTCGGGGCGGAGGCGTCGACGGGGTCGGGTGCGTGGTCACCCCGATCTCGATCTAGATCGGGGGAGTGAGGGGGAAGTGGGGGAAGTGGGAATCGGGTGGTTAGGGTTTCGGGACGGGGAGGATAAGGGAGAGTGAGGGCGGGCCGACATGGGTCGGTGGGGAAAGTGGGCCAAGCAGCCCAGGAGGGGTCTGCCCCCTTCCCCCCATTTGTCTTGTTTTGTCTTTTTTTCTTTGTTTTCCTCTTTCTGTTTTTCAAAAATGTTTAGCACCAAATTGATTTTTATAAAATATGGGAGCTAGCTCATAAATTGCAGTGCATTAGATCCTAGCACCAAAAACTAGTTTGGGTGAAATACTATTTCATATTAGATTTGGATTAATTAAAAGGTTATTAAATAATGTATTCAGCCACTGTTTGAGATTGTTTAAATGACTTATCATATTTCAATAATGTTGTTTACAATTTTATCCTAGCCTCTGATTTATCTACTATTTATTGAACATTTTAGTTTTTAAGTTTGAAAACTTTTGTTGTTTGCCTTTAACTAAATTTTGAATTTGAATCGGGTTTTTTTAACTAACCCGAGATTAACTACAGTGGCAAAGGTGACGTGGCATCATTAGCAGGGAATTACTGTAGTCTAATTATCCAGGCGTCACACCATAGTAGTAGAAGTAATAGATGACGAGACAACTTCATGAAGACACGATGATGGAGATCATGATGATGGAGATCGTGGTGTCATGCCGGTGACGATGATGATCATGGCTCCCCGAAGATGGAGATCAAAAGGAGCAGAATGATATTGGCCATATCATGTCACTATTTGATTGCATGTGATGTTTATCATGTTTTACATCTTATTTGCTTACAACGACGTTAGCTTAAATAATATGATCCCTCGCAATAATTTCAAGAAAGTGTTTCCCCTAACTGTGCACCGTTGCGAAGGTTCGTTGTTTCGAAGCACAACGTGATGATCGGGTGTGATAGATTCTAACGTTCGAATACAACAGGTGTAAGGCAGATTTACACACGCAACACACTTAGGTTGACTTGACGAGCCTAGCATGTACAGACATGGCCTCGGAACATGGAAGACCGAAAGGTCGAACATGAGTCGTATAGAAGATACGACCAACATGAAGATGCTCACCGATGATGACTAGTCCGTCTCACGTGATGATCGGACACGGCCTAGTTGACTCGGATCATGTATCACTTAGATGACTAGAGGGATGTCTATCTGAGTGGGAGTTCATTAAATAATCAGATGAACTTAATTATCATGAACATAGTCAAAAGGACTTTGCAAATTATGTCGTAGCTTACGCTTTAGTTCTACTGTTTTAGATATGTTCCTAGAGAAAATTTAGTTGAAAGTTGATAGTAGCAATTATGCGGACTGGGCCCGTAAACTGAGGATTGTCCTCATTACTGCGTAGAAGGATTATGTCCTTAATGCACCGCTCAGCGAGCTGAACCTCGAGCGTCAGTTGTGGATGTTGCGAACATCTGACATACACGTTTTGATGACTACATGATAGTTCAGTGCGTAATGCTAAATGGTTTAGAATTGAGGCACCAAAGACGTTTTTTGAAACATCGCAGAACATATGAGATGTTCCAAGGAGTGAAATTGGGATTTCAGGCTGGTGCCCACGTCAAGAGGTATGAGACCTCTGACAAGTTTCCTAAGCCTGCAAACTAAGGAGAAAAGCTCAATCGTTGAGCATGTGCTCAGATTGTATGAGTACTACAATTGCTTGAATCGAGTGGGAGTTAATCTTCCAGATGAGATAGTGATGGTTCTCCAAAGTCACTGCCACCAAGCTACTAGAGCTGCGTGATGAACTATAACATATCAGGGATAGATACGATGATCCTTGAGCTATTCGCGACACCGCGAAAGTAGAAATCAAATAGGAGCATCAATTGTTGATGGTTAGTAAAACCACTAGTTTCAAGAAGGGCAAGGGCAAGAAAGGGATACTTTGTGAAACGACAAATCAGTTGCTGCTCTAGTCAAGAAACCCAAAGTTGAACCCAAGCCCGAGACTAAGTGCTTCTGTAGTAAGGGGAATGGTCACTGAAGCAGAACCACCCTAGATACTTGGTAGATGAGAAGGCTGGCAAGGTTGACAGAAGTATGTATTGGACATACATTATATTAAATGTGTACTTTACTAGTACTCCTAGTAGCACCAGGGTATTAGATACCGGTTCGGTTGCTAAGTGTTAGTAACTCGAAATAAAAGGCTACAAAATAAACGGAGACTAGCCAAAGGTGAGACGACGATATGTGTTGGGAGAGTTTCCAAGGTTGATGTGATCAAACATCGCACGCCCCGTCTACCATCGGGATTGGTGTTGAACCTAAATAATTGTTATTTGGTGTTTGCTTTCAGCATAGACATGATTGGATTATGTTTATCGCAATACGGTTATTCATTTAAGGAGAATAATGGTTACTCTGTTTATTTGAATAATACCTTCAATGGTCTTGCACCTAAAATGAATGGTTTATTGAATCCCGATCGTAGTGATACAAGATAGTAATGTTAGTACCACATACTTGTGGCACTGCAATTTGAGTCATATTGGTATAAATGCATGAAGAAGCTCCATGTTGATGGATCTTTGGACTCACTTGATTTTGAATCACTTGAGACATGCGAACCATGCCTATTGGTATATATGCATGAAGAAACTACATACAGATGGATCGTTGGCTCACTTGATTTTGAATCACTTGAGACATGCAAATCATACCACATGGGCAAGATGACTGAAAGGCCTCATTTTCAGTAAGATGGAACAAGAAAGCAACTTGTTGGAAGTAATACATCTTGAGGTGTGCAGTCCAATGAGTGTTGAGGCACGCAATGGATATCGTTATGTTCTTACTTCAGAGATGATTTGAGTAGATGTTGAGTATAATTTACTTGATGAAACACAAGTCTGAATTATTGAAAGGTTCAAATAATTTCAGAGTGAAGTTGAAGATCGTCGTGACAAGATGTCTGTGATCATAGAGATGAATATCTGAGTTACGAGTTTGGCACACAATTAAGACATTGTGGAAATTGTTTCACAAATAATACCGCCTGGAACACCATAGTGTGAAGGTGTGTCCGAACATCATAACTGCACCCTATTGGATATGGTGCATACCATGATGTCTCTTATCGAATTACCACTATAGTTTATGGGTTAGGCATTAGAGACAACAACATTCACTTTAAATAGGGCACCACGCAACTCCGTTTGTGTCGACACCGTATGAACTATGGTTTAGAGAAACCTAAGCTGTCATTTCTGAAAAGGTTTGGGGCTGCGACGCTTATGTGAAAAAGTTTCAGGCTGATAAGCTCGAACCCAAAGCGGATAAATGCATTTTCATAGGACACCCAAAACAGTTGGGTATACCTCCTGTCTCAGATCCGAAAGCAATAGGGATTGTTTCTAAAATCGGGCCCTTTCTCAAGGAAAAGTTTCTCTTGAAAGAATTGAGTGGGAGGATGGTGGAGACTTGATGAGGTTATTGAACCGTCACTTCAACTAGTGTGTAGCAGGGCACAGGGAGTTATTCCTGTGGCACCTACACCAATTGAAGTGGAAGCTTATGATAGTGATCATGAAACTTCGAATCAACTCACTACCAAACCTCGTAGGACGATAAGGATGCGTACTACTTCAGAGTGGTACGTAATCATGTCTTGGAAGTCATGTTGCTAGACAACAATGAACCTACGAGCTATGGAGAAGCGATGGTGGGCCCGGATTCCGAAAAATGGCTCAAGGCCATAAAATCCGAGAGAGGATCCATGTATGAAAACAAAGTGTAGACTTTGGAAGAACTACTTGATGGTCATAAGGCTGTTGGGTACATATGGATTTTAAAAGGAAGACGGACAATGATGGTAAGTGTCACCATTAAGAAAGCTCAACTTGTCGTTAAGCTTCCCGACAAGTTCAAGGAGTTGACTACGATGAGACTTTCTCACTCGTAACGATGCTAAGAGTCTGTTGGAATTATGTTAGCAGTTATTGCATTGTTTATGAAATCTTGTAGATAGGATGTCAAAACATTGTTTCCTCAACGATTTTCTTGAGGAAAGGTTGTATGTGATACAACCAGAAGGTTTTTGTCAAACCTGAAAGATGCTAACAAGTATGCAAAGCTCCAGCAACCCTTCTAAGGACTGGAGTAAGCATCTCAGAGTTGGAATGTACGCTTTGATGAGATGATCAAAGATTTTGGGTTTATACAAAGTTTATGACAAACTTGTATTTCCAAAGAAGTGAGTGGGAGCACTATAGAATTTCTGATGAGTATATGTTGTTGACTATTGTTGATCAGAAATGATGTAGAGTTTCTGGAAAGCATATAGGGTTATTTGAAAAGTGTTTTTCAATGGAAAACCTGGATTAAGCTACTTGAACATTGAGCATCAAGATCTATAAGGATAGATCAAAATCGCTTAATACTAGTTTCAAACGAACATGTACCATGACAAGATTTTGAAGGAGTTCAAAATAGATCGGCAAAGAAGGAGTTCTTGGCCGTGTTATAAGGTATGAGTATTGAGTAAGACTCAAGACTTGACCACAACAGAATAGAGAGAAAGGACGAAGGTCGTCCCCTATGCTTTAGATGTAGGCTCTACAGTATGCTATGTTGTGTACCAGACCTGAAGTGTGCCAAGCCATGAGTCAGTCAAGGGGTACAAGTGTGATCTAGGAATGGATCACAGGACAACGGTCAAGGTTATCCTTAGTAACTAGTGGACTAAGGATTTTTCTCGATTATGTAGATCGTAAAAGAGTTCGTCGTAAAGGGTTACGCCGATGCAATCTTTGACACTAATCTGGATGATTCTGAGTAGTAAACCGGATTCGTATAGTAGAACAGTTATTTGGAATAGCTCCAAATATAGCGTGGTAGCTGCATCTACAAGATGACATAGAGATTTGTAAAGCACACACGGATCTGAAAGGTTCGGACCTATTGACTATAACATCCCTCACAAGCATAACATGATCAAACCCAGAACTCATTGAGTGTTAATCACATGGTAATGTGAACTAGATTATTGACTCTAGTAAACTCTTTGGGTGTTAGTCACATGGGGATGTGACCTTGAGTGTTAATCACATAGCGATGTGAACTGGATTATTGACTCTAGTGCAAGTGGGAGACTGTTGGAAATATGCCCTAGAGGCAATAATAAATTAGTTATTGTTATATTTCCTTGTTCATGATAATCGTTTATTATCCATGCTAGAATTGTATTGATAGGAAACTCAGATACATGTGTGGACACATAGACAACACCATGTCCCTAGTAAGCCTCTAGTTGACTAGCTCGTTGATACTTCTCCGTCGTATCTACTTTTCCAAACACTTTTATCCTTGTTTTGGACTCTAACTTGTATGATTTGAATGGAACTAACCCGGACTGACGTTGTTTTTAGCAGAATTGCCCTGGTGTTGTTTTAAGTGCATAAAACAAAAGTTCTCGAAATGACCTAAAACTCCACGAAATATCTTAGAATAAATAATAAAAAATCCTCACCAAAGATGAAGACCAGGGGGCCCACACCCTGTCTACGAGGGTGGGGGGCGCGCCCCTCCCCCCTGGGCGCGCCCCCCTACCTCATGGGCCCCCTGGTGGCCCTCCGACGCCAACTCCAACTCCATATATTTGCTTACGATACGGAGCCGCCGCCAAGCCCTAATCTCTCTCGGGAGGGCTGATCTGGAGTCCGTTCGGGGCTCCGGAGAGGGGGATTCGTCACCGTCGTCATCATCAACCATCCTCCATCACCAATTTCATGATGCTCACCGCCGTGCATGAGTAATTGCACCGTAGGCTTGCTGGACGGTGATGGGTTGGATGAGATTTATCATGTAATCGAGTTAGTTTTGTTAAGGTTTGATCCCTAGCATCCACTATGTTCTGAGATTGATGTTGCTATGACTTTGCTATGCTTAATGCTTGTCACTAGGGCCCGAGTGCCATGATTTCAGATCTGAACCTATTATGTTTTCATGAATATATATGTGAATTCTAGATCCTATCTTGCAAGTCTATAGTCACCTACTATGTGTTATGATCCGGCAACCCCGAAGTGACAATAATTGGGACCACTCCCAGTGATGACCATAGTTTGAGGAGTTCATGTATTCACTATGTGTTAATGCTTTGTTCCGGTTCTCTATTAAAAGGAGGCCTTAATATCCCTTAGTTTCCAATAGGACCCCGCTGCCACGGGAGGGTAGGACAAAAGATGTCATGCAAGTTCTTTTCCATAAGCACGTATGACTATTTACGGAATACATGCCTACATTATATTGATGAACTGGAGCTAGTTCTGTGTCACCCTATGTTATGACTATTACATGATGAACCACATCCGGCATAATTATCCATCATTGATCCGGTGCCTACGAGTTTTCCATATACTGGTTTACGCTTATTTACTTTTCCGTTGCTACTGTTACAATCACTACAAAAATACAAAAAACATTACTTTTGCTGTCTTTACTTTGTTACCGTTATCACCACTATCATATTACTTTGCTACTAAACACTTTGCTGTAGATACTAAGTTTCCAGGTGTGGTTGAATTGACAACTCAGCTGCTAATACTTGAGAATATTCTTTGGCTCCCCTTGTGTTGAATCAACAAATTTGGGTTGAATACTCTACCCTCGAAAACTATTGTGATCCCCTATACTTGTGGGTTATCAAGACCTTTTTCTGGCGCCATTGCCGGGGAACATAGCTCTATTCTTTGAGTCACTTGGGATTTATATCTGCTGGACACTTTAAGAACTTGAAAGACGCTAAGACACAAATTTATACCTCAACTACGAGGGGAGGTATGGAACTGCCATCTAGCTCTGCACTTGATTCACCTTCTGTTATGAGTAAGCTAGCGACACCTAAACCTACTACTGCTATGAATTCTGATATGTCGCATGTTATTGATGATGCCACTTCTGCTATGCATGATACTTATGATGAAACTACTTCTATGCTTGATACTACTATGCCACTTGGTGAATTTCTAGATGAGCAAATTTCTAAGTCTAGAGAAAGAGAAATTAGTGAACCTGAACATGATGATGTTAGTGATGATGAACCTATGCCTGTTATTCCTGAGGGTTATCTTTTTAATAATGAATCTTATGAAGCTATTCTTGCTTCTCCGGATAAACCTGAACATAAGAGGTTACTAATTAAGTGGAATAAGGAATCTTTTAGAGGTAGGATGAGACCCGACCCTGCTTTTGCTACTTCACCTATCTGTGTTCCTGATCAGGATTATTATGATATTACTATTGATACAGATATAATTACTTTGGTTGAATCTGATCCTTTTTATGGCTATGAATCTGAAACTGTTGTGGCACATCTTCGTAAGTTAGATGAAATAGCCGCCCTGTTTACTAATAATCTGAGATCGCGCCACTTTTATATACTCAAAATATTTCCGTTCTCATTAAAGGGTGATGCTAAGAAATGGTTTAATTCTCTTGATCCTGCCTATGTGCAAAGTCCCCAGGATATGATTTATTACTTCTCTGCTAAATATTTCCCTGCTCATAAGAAACAAGCCGCTTTAAGGGAAATATACAATTTTGTGCAAATTGAAGAAGAGAGTCTCCCACAAGCTTGGGGGAGGCTTTTCAAGTTACTTAATGTTTTGCCTGATAATCCTCTTAAGAAACCTGAAATATTTGATATCTTTTATAATGGACTAACTGATGCTTCCAGAGATTACCTGGATAGTTGTGCTGGTTCTCTTTTCAGGGAAAGAACACCGGATGACGCTGAAATTTTATTGAATAATATGTTGGCAAATGAAAATAATAGGGCACCTCCTGAGCCACCTCCTGAGCCAACTCCTGAGCCAGCTCCTAAGCCAACTACTGAGCCTATTCCTAAACCAACTCCAAAGAAGAGAGGTGTTCTATTTCTCTGTCCCGAACATGTACAAGAGGCAAAGAAATCTATGAAACAAAAAGGTATTAAAGCTGAAGATGTTAAGAATTTACCTCCTATTGAAGAAATACATGGTCTTAATTTACCGCCTGTTGAAGAAGTATATGATCTCAATTACTTATTTACTGAAGAACCTCCCGATATCCCGACACAGGTAGTAAAGGTAAATTCTCTCTATAGATATGATAAATTTGAAGTCCCTCCTACTAAAATTGCTAGTCAGTGCTTGGATGAGTTTGATGACTTTATGTTTAAGCAAGATGACTTTAATGCTTATTTTGGTAGACAATTAAAGTAGAATACCTTTATGATTAAATGCTTGAGTGATTATATGGATAATATTAGAGGTGAACTTAAACTTGTTAGCAAACATGCTTCTATGGTTACCACTCAAGTAGAACAAGTACTCAAAGCTCAGAAAGAAATGCTTGATGAAATGAATAGTAAGAAAAATGATTATGCTGTTAGAGTGGCTACTAGAACTGGTAGAATGACTTAGGAACCTTTGTATCCTGAAGACCACCCTAAGAGAATCGAGCAAGATTCTCAAAGAAATAATATTGATGCACCTAGTTCTTCTAAAAGGAAGAAAAAGAAAAATGATAGAATTGTGCAAACTTCTAGTGAACCTATTGCTGAACCACCTGATAATCCAAATGATATCTCTATGCCTGATGCTGAAACACAATCTGGTAATGAACATGAACCTAGTGAAAATGTTAATGATGATGTTCATGATGATGCTCAACCTAGTAATGATAATGATGTAGAAGTTGAACATGTTGTTGATCTTGATAACCCACAATCAAAGAATCAACGTTATGATAAAAGAGACTTCGTTGCTAGGAAACATGATAAAGAAAGAGAACCATGGGTTCAGAAACCCATGCCTTTTCCTCTGAAACCATCCAAGAAAAAGGATGATGAGGATTTTGTGCGCTTTGCTGAAATGATTAGACCTATCTTTTTGCATATGCGATTGACTGATGTGCTCGAAACAAATCCTTGTGCTAAGTATATGAAGGATATCATTACTAATAAAAGAAAGATACCAGAGGCTGAAATTTCCACCATGCTTGCTAATTACACTTTTAAGGGTGGCATACCAAAGAAACTTGGAGATCCAGGAGTACCTACTATACCATGCTCCATTAAAACAAATTATGTTAAAACTGCTTTATGTGATCTTGGAGCCGGTGTTAGTGTTATGCCTCTCTCTTTATATCGTAGACTTGACTTGAATAAGTTGACACCTACTGAAATATCTTTGCAAATGGCTGATAAATCAGCTACTATACCTGTCGGTATTTGTGAGGATGTACCTGTTGTGGTTGCAAACGTTACTATTTTAACGGACTTTGTTATTCTTGATATTCCCGAGGATGATAGTATGTCTATTATTCTTGGAAGACCTTTCCTTAATACTGCAGGGGCTGTTATTGATTGCAACAAAGGCAATGTCACTTTTCATGTTAATGGTAATGAGCATACGGTGCACTTTCCGAGGAAACAACCTCAAGTTTATAGTGTCAACTCTATTGGAAAAATTCCATCGATTATATTGGGAGGTTTTGAATTTCCTCTTCCTACTATCAAAAAGAAATATGATATACTTATTGTTGGGGATGTCCATATCCCCGTTGAGGTAACATAGTGTTATTCGAAATTTCTCCGGTTCCATGATTATCGGAATGAGTTTGTTAACAAGACTTGATCAACCTTGTTAGTGGATTCTTTTTTATGAGCATGAGATGGATGAAACTAGAAGCACAACCTTCTATACCCTCTTTATATTTTCTGTTCTTTAGTAGAAATAAAGTAAAATAGTATTTTTCTGTCTGTTTCCTGACTTATCCGTGCAATATAAAAATATCCCGAAAATAAAAGTCCTCAGAATGCCATGCCAATTTAATATGTTTTTTTCGGGAATATTTAAGGATTTTTAGTGCAAAAATTACCGCGGGGGGAGCTGCCACCTGGTCACGAGGGTGGAGGACGCGCCCTACCCCCCTGGGCACGCCCCCTGCCTCGTGGGCCCACGATGGCCCTCCTCCACTTATTCCTGCACCCATCTTATTCCTCTGTCTCGCACAAACCCGAAAAACCAACTCAAGCTCGTGTTCCAGCAACTTTTGCTGTGATTTTCGATCTCCTTGCTCAAAGCACCTCTCCCAAAACTGCTTGGGGAGATTGTTCCTTGGTATGTGACTCCTCCATTGGTCCAATTAGTTTTTGTTCTAGTGCTTTATTCATTGCAAATTTGTGCTGCATAGGTGACCATGTTCTTGAGCTTGCATGTCAAATATATATGGTTCCAAGTAGTTCTAATGCTTGATATATGCTCTAGGCACTTGTATGAGTAGTTGCTATTAATCTTATTGAAGTTGGTTCACTTTTGTTTGAAGTTACTAAAAATTTCAGAATTATTTTCAGAGAAAACAATATGCTTAGGAGGATGTTCCAAGGTGGTTCTTCAAGGAAGCAAGGTCCCAGACTTGCAATGCGTCATGGTGAAGAGGAACCACCAAGAGACGCTCTCGTGAGGCCCTGTGAATGGCCTTCGGAAAATTTTATGAATCAAATGGGAATTAAAGAAGAATTTTACGCATATGTGTGTAATGCCGGTCTTGAGGACTTTGAAGCTGATAAATGCCCCCAGTATCGTTATCTCACAAGTTCATTTGTGGGGAGGTTTGATTATTCATCTTCGCGTAATTGTCCTTCAGTCATGTTTGACCTTTATGACAAGTCTTATATGCATGCAAACTTCCATCTTAGGGTAGTATCAGGGATCCCCCTAAATCTGAATATAGAGATTTTCTTTCTAGAATAACTATGGGGGAATCTAGAGATATAGCATAGGCCACTATAGGGAGCATTCACTTTCCTTCTATACATTATTTTGCTCTCTTCATTGGTAGATGTATAACTGCTAAGGATGAAGCATGTCACATGTGTGCCCCTAATCTCAGCATTCTCAGAAGTGCTGTGTTAGGGGACCAAGCTTATCATATGGGAGCCATTGTAGCTCATAGGTTGCATCTTAATAGACGTAACAAAGATTTCTTTGGAGGAATTTATGCAACCCGCTTAGCTAATTTTCTTGATGTAGACATTCGTGAGGGTGGTGTGGAGTTGCCCACTTCTTATTTAGATCTTGATCCTATGTTTTCCCACCAGTTCATTGAGAGGACTGGACCAGCTTACCAGTATCGACTAATCTTTGACAGACGGCATGTGGTCCATGTTGCTCTTCCTGCTCCTACCTTCTTTGATTTTTAGGCGAGAGGAAGATATATTATTACCAGAGAGGAGGCAGATGAGTACGAGAGGGGAGTGGAAGCAGCCCGACGCCATGCTGCTGCTCAACAGGCGGTAGCCGCTGCATCGCAGTACGACCCCAGCTTCATCTACGGATATCAGCCAGGTTATCCCTCGCAATAGACCAACTTAGGCCAAAAGCCTAAGCTTGGGGGAGTACGTATTTCCCATCGACATTACATTCATGTTCACACTCATTGCTAGATTTCGGTGCTCATACTCTTTCACTGTAATATCCATGCTAGTTTATTTTCCTTTTTCCTGCTTTCTTCTTGTTTGTTTAATAAACCTTAAGAAAAACAAAAAAATTAGTGTTAGTCTACTTTCCATGCTTGTAGTAGAATTAAAAAGAAAACCCAAAAATATTTCCCGTCCTTCTTTTGCTTGTTGGGAGCTTTCCCGTGTAAATAGTTTTTATTTTTCTTTTCCTTTCTTTGGGGGTCGAGAAGACTATATTGAAAATGCTTAGTGGCTCTTATATGCATGATTGTTTATTTAACTTAGAGCCCATATTACTTGTCTTCTCTCTTGAGTTGAATGCTTGCAGATTCCAACTTAGTCCAATGCACGTGCACTCCTATTATTATACACACCGTTCGGTCATGCAAGTGAAATGCAATAATGATGATATATGATGGACTCATTGGGATGGGAAAAGCTGGTATGAACTCGACCTCTCTTGTTTTTGTAAATATGATCATTCATCGTTCCTGATTCAGCTATTATGAAGTAAACATATTTGCAATGACATTTAGAGATTATAGTTGTTTGTGCCATGCTTGATTAGCTATGAGTTATAATGGTTAACCTTGCGTGCCAACATGCTATTGAGATGATTATGATGTGGTATGATAGGATGGTATCCTCCTTTAAATGAATTGAGTGACTCGACTTGGCACATGTTCACGCATGTAGTTGAATCAAATCAACATAGCCTTCATGATATTTATGTTCATGGTGGATTATATCCTACTCATGATTATATTCGGTGTGAATTAATTTTAATGCCGGTTTACGACTGTTGTCGCTCTCTCAGTTGGTCGCTTCCCAGTCTTTTGCTAGCCTTCACCTGTACTAAGCGGGAATATTGCTTGTGCATCCAAACTCATTAAACCCCAATGTTGTTCCATATGAGTCCACTATACCTTCCTATATGCGGTATCTACCTGCCGTTCCAAGTAAATTTGTATGTGCCAAACTCCAAACCTTCAAATGAAATTCTGTTTTGTATGCTCGAGCAGCTCATGTGTAACTATGGCTGCCTATATCTTCCATGCTAGGTGGGTTATTCTCAAGAGGAGTGGACTCCGCTCCTCATTCATGAGAAAGGGCCGGTAACCGGGATGCCCAGTCCCATGATCCAAAAAGATCAAAGCAAATCAAAATAATTAAACAAAACTCCCCTGGGACCCGTTGAATGTTGGAGGCACTCGTTGTTACCATTCTATTTGGGAACTGCCTATAATGCATGTAGTATGGAAGATACAGCCATCTCATAGTATGCCGCTCAAAATATTATTTATCTCTATTTCAAAAATCGAGCTCTGGCACCTCTACAAATCCCTGCTTCCCTCTGTGAAGGGCCTATCTATTTACTTTTATGTTGAGTCATCACCCTTCTTATTAAAAAGCACCCACTGGAGAGCACACTGTCGTTTGCATTCATTATGATTGGTTTATATTGGGTATGACTTAACTGGATCTCTTTTACCATGAATTACAATGTTTAGTCAGTCCTTGATCTTTAAAGGTGCTCTGCATTTATGTTTTGCAGTCTCAGAAAGGGCTAGCGAGATACCATTTTGTTATATCATGTTATGATTATTTTGAGAAAGTGTTGTCATCCGAGTTTTATTATTATGGCTCGCTAGCTGATTATGCTATTTATATGAGTAATTGTGAGACCTACGTGTTATTGTGAGTATGGTTAGTTCATAATAATTGCTGAAACTTGAATGCTAGCTTTTCATGTTTACAACAACAAGAGCAAACAGAGTTTGTAAAAGTTTTTCTTTTTCTCTTTCAGTTTGTCACCTGAATTGCTTGAGGACAAGCAAGGGTTTAAGCTTGGGGGAGTTGATACGTCTCCGTCGTATCTACTTTTCCAAACACTTTTGCCCTTGTTTTGGACTCTAACTTGTATGATTTGAATGGAACTAACCCGGACTGACGCTGTTTTCAGCAGAATTGCCATGGTGTTGTTTTATGTGCAGAAAACAAAAGTTCTCGGAATGACCTGAAACTCCATGGAATATCTTAGAATAAATAATAAAAAATCCTCGCCAAAGATGAAGACCAGGGGGCCCACACCCTGTCCACGAGGGTGGGGGCGCGCCACTCCCCCTGGGCGCGCCCCCCTACCTCGTGGGCCCCCTGGTGGCCCTTCGACGCCAACTCCAACTCCATATATTTGCTTTCGAGGAGAAAAAATTAGAGAGAATGTTTCATCGCGTTTTACGATACGGAGCCGCCGCCAAGCCCTAATCTCTCTCGGGAGGGCTGATCTGGAGTCCGTTCGGGGCTCCGGAGAGGGGCATTCGTCGTCGTCGTCATCACCAACCATCCTCCATCACCAATTTCATGATGCTCACCGCCGTGCGTGAGTAATTGCATCGTAGGCTTGCTGGACGGTGATGGGTTGGATGATATTTATCATGTAATCGAGTTAGTTTTGTTAGGGTTTCATCCCTAGTATCCACTATGTTCTGAGATTGATGTTGCTATGACTTTGCTATGCTTAATGCTTGTCACTAGGGCCCGAGTGCCATGATTTCAGATCTGAACCTATTATGTTTTCATGAATATATGTGAGTTCTAGATCCTATCTTGCAAGTCTATAGTCACCTACTATGTGTTATGATCCGGCAACCCCGAAGTGACAATAATTGGGACCACTCCCGGTGATGACCATAGTTTGAGGAGTTCATGTATTCACTATGTGTTAATGCTTTGTTCCGGTTCTCTATTAAAAGGAGGCCTTAATATCCCTTAGTTTCCAATAGGACCCCGCTGCCATGGGAGGGTAGGACAAAAGATGTCATGCAAGTTCTTTTCCATAAGCACGTATGACTATTTACGGAATACATGCCTACATTATATTGATGAACTGGAGCTAGTTCTGTGTCACCCTATGTTATGACTGTTACATGATGAACCACATCCGGCATAATTATCCATCATTGATTCGGTGCCTATGAGTTTTCCATATACTGGTTTAGCTTATTTACTTTTGTGTTGCTACTATTACAATCACTACAAAAATACCAAAAACATTACTTTTGCTGTCTTTACTTTGTTACCGTTATCACCACTATCATATTACTTTGCTACTAATCACTTTGCTGCAGATACTAAGTTTCCAGGTGTGGTTGAATTGACAACTCAGCTGCTAATACTTGAGAATATTCTTTGGCTCCCCTTGTGTCGAATCAACAAATTTGGGTTGAATACTCTACCCTCGAAAACTGTTGTGATCCCCTATACTTGTGGGTTATCACTCGTTGATCAATAGATGGTTACGGTTTCCTAACCACGGACATTGGATGTCGTTGATAACGGGATCACATCATTAGGAGAATGATGTGATGGACAAGACCCAATCCTAAGCCTAGCACAAGATCGCGTAGTTCGTATGCTAAAGCTTTTCTAATGTCAAGTGTCATTTCCTTAGACCATGAGATTGTGCAACTCTCGGATACCGTAGGAATGCTTTGGGTGTACCAAACGATACAACATAACTGGGTGGCTATAAAGGTGCGCTGCGGGTATCTCCAAAAGTGTCTGTTGGGTTGGCACGAAACGAGACTGGGATTTGTCACTCCGTGTGACGGAGAGGTATCTCTGGGCCCACTCGGTAGGACATCATCATAATGTGCAAAATGTGATCAAGGAGTTGATCACAGGATGATGTTTTACGGAACGAGTAAAGAGACTTGCCGGTGACGAGATTGAACAAGGTATCGGGATACCGACAATCGAATCTCGGGCAAGTACTACACCGGTAGAAAAAGGGAATTGTATACGGGATTGATTGGATCCTTGACATTGTGGTTCATCTGATGAGATCATCGTGGATCATGTCGGAACCAACATGGGTATCCAGATTTCTATGTTGGTTATTGACCGGAGAGTTGTCTCGGCCATGTCTGCATGACTCCCGAGCCCGTAGGGTCTATACACTTAAGGTTTGATGACGCTAGGGTTATAGGGAAAGTATGTACACCATTACTGAAAGTAGTTCGGAGTCCCGGATGAGATACCGGACGTCACAAGGAGTTCCGGAATGGTCTGGAGGTTCAGATTTATATATAGGAAGTCCAGTTTCGGCCACCGGGAAGGTTTCGGGGGTCACCGGTATTGTACCGGGACCACCGGAAGGGTCCCTGGGGTCCACCGGGTGGGGCTACCTATCCCGGAGGGCCCCATGGGCTGAAGGGGCGTGGGAACCAGCCCCTAGTGGGCTGGTGCACCCCCCTTGGCCTCCCATGCGCCTAGGGTTGGAAACCCTAAGGGGTGGGGGCGCCTCCACTTGGCTTGGAGGCCAAGCCACCCCTAGGGCTGCCGCCGCCTCCCTAGATGGGATCTACAAGGGGCCGGCGCCACCCCTAGGCCCCTATATATAGTGGAGGGGAGGGAGGGAAGCCGTACCTGAAGCCCTGGCGCCTCCCTCCCTCCCGTGACACCTCTTCCTCCCCGCTTGCGCTTGGCGAAGCCCTGCTGGGATCCCGCTACTTCCACCACCACGCCGTCGTGCGGCTGGATCTCCATCAACCTCTCCTTCCCTTGCTGGATCAAGAAGGAGGAGACGTATCTCCCAATCGTACGTGTGCTGAAAGCGTAGGTGCCGTCCGTTCGGCGCTAGGATCATCGGTGATATGGATCACGACGAGTACGACTCCATCAACCCCGTTCTCTTGAATGCTTCCGCTTAGAGATCTACAAGGGTATGTAGATGCACTCTCCTTCCCCTCGTTGCTAGATTACTCCATAGATTGATCTTGGTGATGCGTAGAAAATTTTAAATTTCTGCTACGTTCCCCAACAAAAAAACCATGGTAGAAGCGAGGGCGCGGAAAATATTGGGGAGTCCCCAGTTACGATGGGTGGTCGGGGGCCGAGCAATGTGCGTTTCTCTCGTACGTACGCGCATGTGTGCGAGGCGTTGGGCTCTAACTGAACCCGAGCGAGGCATTGGGCTCTAACTGAACCCGAGCGATTGCACTGCAGGCTACACGTTACTGAACCCGAGTGATCGATCGATGGCTGTTAACTGAACCCGATCGAGCGATTCCTTCGCTACTGCTGCTAACTGAAGCCGATCAATGCTGCCTCTGGATGAACAGTGAGCGTTGCTGGGGGGTTTGGATGAACAGTTCCCGGTGGGGGTGAATGAACAGGACCCTGTGGTGTTGCCTCTGGATGAACAGGACCCCGATTGATCGAGCCGGTTGGGGCTGGATGAACATGACCCTGTGGAGGGCTGGATGAACAGGACCACCCCGTGGAGGGCAGGATGAACAGTAGACAGTGGAGGGCTGGATGAACAGTAGACCATGGAGGGGTGGTTGAACAGGAGCCCATGGAGAGGGCTGGTTGAACAGTAGCCGGTGTAGTAGCGTGCGGTGGAGGCTGGATGAACAGGAGCCCGTGCATGAACACTCGCAGGTGGAGGCTGGAGGAGGTCGACGGTGGATGAACAGTATCCTGTGGAGGCTGGAGGGGGTCGACGGTGGAGATGAACAGTATCCCGTGGAGTCCCGTTTTGTGGTACGCCACACCCCTCCCGATGAACAGGACCCCCGTTTCGACCGTAGCGCTCCAACACAAGTCCGTTTCCTCCGTTTGCGGCGCCACACCCCTCCCGATCAACAGGACCCCCGTTTCGACCGTAGGAGGTCCGTTTCCTCCGTTTTGCTGTACGCCAGAACCCTCCCGATGAACAGGATCCCGTTTCGAACGTGGCCAGTCGAACATAAGGCTGTTTCCTCTGTTTTGCGGTACGCTAGGCCTAGTTTCCATCGGCTGTTCCGTCCAAGCCCTCCCGATGAACACGACGATGCATTCCGTTCCGACCCAGCCGGTTGGCTCCCCATGAACACGACAACGACGTTGTTTCTCCGTTCTGACCCAGCCATGTACACGAGCCATGGCCGTACGTATGCGCGAGTAGGCGTTCGAGACCCTGCCCGTATGTACGTACATGGCCGTATTTTCTTTCTTGCACACTAGCCGCTATACGTACGTGTACATGCTACGTGCGCGCCTCTACCACGACACGTGCGCGCCTCTACATCGACCAGTATGTATGTACACGTTCACGACCAGAATGACAACACTACGTACACTTCGACCAGGTGGGTTCCGACTGTCAGGCACTTCCTTGCCTGCAAAGATGTAGCTGGTGGGTCCCAGCAGTCAGGGGGTGAATCGTTTTTTTTGCCCGGACACACTTCCTTGCGTGCGAAGATGTAGCTGATGGGTCCCAGCAGTCAGGGGGAAACGTTTTTTTCATGAAATATGGTGGCCCATCCGGTGGCTCCCCGCTGTCAGTTGGAGGAATAATTATTTTGTGCGTAATAAGGAGGCACTTCCTTGCTGTGGCCATGGACCCAGCTGTCAGCCTCTCCACGTACAGTACTCTTCCGATGGAAGTCGGTCATTGACCACATTGACCACACCGCGCCGAGAGCACCAAGGCGATGGACGACGATAAGGCCTAGGAAGGGGACGAGACGAAGCCACGGAAGATGCGGCAGTGGATGCCCACACAGAGAGGAGTACGAGGGTTCACTAGTTCGGCTGCGGTGTGATGCTGCAGTCGCCGCAGAATAACAGGGGGTATGGGTGAGTGGAGGGACGGCCTGGCCAGCGGTGGGAGTAGTAGGGGGCGGTGAGGCCTCCGCGGCATTGTAGCCTGCCACAGGAGGCAGGAGCACGAGGCACGACCGGCGCTGGTATGGGCGGCTGGAGCAAGAAGACCAGAGGCTGAAGAAGCACTACGGCCGTTGGATGGACACCCTATGGTCACTGGAGCTACAATCGTGAATATTGACTAAGTTGACAAAGCCCTCCATCCCCGTCAACTTAGTAGGCCCACAAGTCAGCCTCCCACTATACTGGGTGATGTCTACTACACAACCTTCTTCTTGTAGACGTTGTTGGGCCTCCAAGTGCAGAGGTTTGTAGGACAGTAGCAAATTTCCCTCAAGTGGATGACCTAAGGTTTATCAATCCGTAGGAGGCGTAGAATGAAGATGGTCTCTCTCAAGCAACCCTGCAACTAAATAACAAAGAGTCTCTTGTGTCCCCAACACACCCAATACAATGGTAAATTGTATAGGTGCACTAGTTCGGCGAAGAGATGGTGATACAAGTGCAATATGGATGGTAGATATAGGTTTTTGTAATCTGAAAAATATAAAAACAGCAAGGTAACAAGTGGTAAAAGTGAGCGTAAACGGTATTGCAATGATAGGAAACATGGCCTAGGGTTCATACTTTCACTAGTGAAAGTTCTCTCAACAATAATAACATAATTGGATCATATAACTATCCCTCAACATGCAACAAAGAGTCACTCCAAAGTCACTAATAGCAGACAACAAATGAAGAGATTATGGTAGGGTACGAAACCACCTCAAAGTTATTCTTTCCAATCAACCTGTTGGGCTATTCCAATAAGTGTCACAAACAGCCCTAGAGTTCGTACTAGAATAACACCTTAAGACACAAATCAGCCAAAACCCTAATGTCACCTAGATACTCCAATGTCACCTCAAGTATCCGTGGGTATGATTATACGATATGCATCACACAATCTCAGATTCATCTATTCAACCAACACATAGAACCTCAAAGAGTTCCCCAAAGTTTCTACCAGAGAATCACGACGAAAACGTGTGCCAACCCCTATGCATAGGTTCATGGGCGGAACCCACAAGTTGATCACCAAAACATACATCAAATGAATCACGTGATATCCCATTGTCACCACAGATATGCACGGCAAGACATACATCAAGTGTTCTCAAATCTTTAAAGACTCAATCCAATAAAATAACTTCAAAGGGGAAACTCAATCCATTACAAGAGAGTAGATGGGGAGAAGAAACATAAGATCCAACTATAATACCAAAGCTCGCGATACATCAAGATCGTGCCAAATCAAGAACACGAGAGAGAGAGGATCAAACACATAGCTACTGGTACATACCCTCAGCCCCGAGGGTGGACTACTCCCTCCTCGTCACGAAGAGCGCCGGGATGATGAAGATGGCCACCCGTGAGGGTTCCCCCCTCCGGCAGGGTGCCGGAACAGGGTCTCGGTTGACTTTTGGTGGCTACAGAGGCTTGCGGCGGCAGAACTCCAGATCTATTCTCTGTTTTGGAAGTTTTAGGGTACGTGGTATATATGGGTGAAGGAAGTATGTCGGTGGAGCTTCGGGGGCCCCACGAGGCAGGGGGGCGCCCCCCCACCCTCGTGAGCACCTCCCTTGTCTCCTAATGTGGGGTCCAAGTCCATCTGGTATCTTTCCTTCCAAAAATAACTTCTCCAGTTGATTTCATTGCGTTTCGACTCCGTTTGATATTCCTTTTCCTCGAAATACTGAAATAGGCAAAAAACGGCAATTCTGGGCCGGGCCTCCGGTTAATAGGTTAGTCCCAAAAACAATATAAAGTGGATAATAAAGCCCAATATTTCCCAAAACAGTAGATAATATAGCATGGAGCAATAAAAAATTATAGATACGTTGGAGACGTATCACTGGGTCCCAGCTAGCAGGGGGAGTATTCATTTTTTTGTGCGTAATAAGGAGGCACTTCCTTGTGTGCGAAGATATAGCCGGTGGGTCCGAGCTGTCAACGGCGGTAACTTTTTTCGCGAAGTACAGAGGCCCTTTCGGTGGGTCTCAGATGTCAGGTGGAGGAATAAGGAGGCATTTAATTGCGTGTGGCCGTGGACCCAACTGTCAGCCTCTCCACATACAATCCACTTCAGATGCATGTCGGTCGTTGACCACTTTGACCAGGCCGCGCCGAGAGCACCAGGGCGGTGGATGACGGTGAGGCCTAGCAAGGGAACGACACAGAGCCAGGGAAGACTCGGCAGTTGTTTCCCACGCGGAGGGGAGTACGACTGTACGAGGGTTTACTGGTTCGTCTACCGTCGCCGGAGAATAACAACAGGTGTGAGGAGTAGAGGGATGGCTAGGCCAGTGATGGCAGTACGGTGGGGTGGTGAGGCCTGCGCGGCAGCACAGCCGGCCGCGGGGAGGAGAGAGCAGGCAGTCCCGCCGGCAATTGTTTGAGCGGCGGGAGCAGGAAGAGCAGAGATTGAAGAAGCACGACGGCCGTTGGATGGACATCCAACAGTCACTGCTTGTGCGTCAACCTTTTTTTAGGAAAGCCTCAAATCTGTGGAAAACATCATACAACCCATCTGCCATTATTTCTAAAAATTTACAGCCCATTTGCTAATTCTTAAGGTTTTTTTTGAGCCCATATTATTTTTGTTAGCATTACAACCCATATTGTGGCCATGGTTAAAAAATTATATGAAATTTTGCATATTTCGGTGCGGTCCAAACTGTTTTTAAACCTGATATTTCGATCACGTTCAAACTGATTTTAAAAATAAATATATATCAATATAAAATCCAACAAATTGTCCACGCATAAAAGTCAATGCAATTTAAAATCTCGAAATGAAAAAAAGAAATGTGCAACTAATTGCTGGTTTGATGTGTTTTAAAAATGTACAACCCATTTCTCATTACTGATAGGCCATTTTCTCGGCTAGCCGAATGAAAGCTCTCCTTTTCTTGAAAGATTTACAGCCCAATAGGCCTGACAAAGTGACTTACTTGGCAAATCACAAAAAAGCTGGGTTGTGGCCGTGGACCCAGCTGTCAGCCTCTCCACGTATAATACTCTTCCGATGGAAGTCGGTCGTTAACCACATTGACCATGCCGCGCCGAGAACACCAAGGCGGGGGACGACGGCGAGGCCTAGGAAGGGGACGATGCGGAGTGGGGGAAGACACGACAGTGGATGCCCACGCGGAGAGGAGTACGAGGGTTCACTGGTTCGGCTGTGGTGTGAGGCTGCCGTCGCCGCAGGGCCTGGCTAGCGGTGGGAGTAGTAGGGGGCGATGAGGCCTCAACGACAGCACAGCCGGCCACTAGAGGCAGGAGCAGGCGGTCTCGCCGGCGCTGGTTTGGGTGGCTGGTGCAAGAAGAGCAGCGATTGAAGAAGCAGCGGGACCGTTCGATTCAAATCCAACGGTTACTGCTGCTAGAATCGTTTGTTGACTAAGTTGACAAGCCCTACGTACGCGTCAACTTAGTAGGCCCACAGGTCAGCCTCCCAGCCGGTGCACCCCAGATGTCAGTGGGAGCAATCATTTTTTTCGCGTAATAAGGAGGCAGTTGATTGCGTGCGTCCAGGCCAGCGGAGGGAGTAGGGTGGGCTGGGGAAGCCTGCGCGGCATCACAGCGGGCCACAAGAGGAGGGAGCAGGCAGTCCCGCCGGCACTAGTTTAGGCGGCTGGACTAGGAATATCAGAGATTGAACAAACACGTCAGCCGTTGGATGGACATCCAACAGTCACTGCTGCTAGAATCGTGTGTTGACGGACAAAGCCTTGCGTAAACAAGTTAGCCTCAAAATCTGTGGCGTGTACAGCCCATTTGGTATTATTTTTATAACTTTTACTCATTGTCTAATTCATATGGAATTTATTGCAGCCCGTTTTCCATTTTTAGAATTGCTGCCCATTTTCCGGTCAGTACCAGGGTTAAAAAAGTTAACTAAATATGTGGGAAATTTTGAAAATTCGCAAATTTTTTTGGGGGAACAAAATATTCTTAATCCAAAAATTAGTAGCCATACTAAAACAAATTTAAAAATAAATTAGTACTATGTCATGTTAAATCCAATGAAATACATATAAGATACAAGTGAAGAACAAAAACAAAAAAAGAAACTAATATCCCATTTGCTATAATATTTTTGGATTTCTTCAACCGCTTTTGATTTTACTTTTAACAGACACTGACCATACTCTTTGGCCAGGCTGGAATGCATTCCTCCTCGTCTTGAAAGATTTGCAGCCCAATAAGTTGGAGAAAACAAATAGGCCTAGCTTGGGTATTCTTCAAAAAGAAATACTGGGATACCTATTTTCCCAAAGAAAAAACTGCTGGGCTGGTCATGTTGTTAGACGGGCCACAGAGACCGCACAACCAAGTTTATAGCCTACTCCTCCGAATTACTACTAAAAAAAGTTGTGCAATTATGTCGTTAATTGACTATACGTTGAAAATGATGTGGGTCCCAGATATCAGCAGGGTGGTTAGAGTAAAAAAACGAGGGGTTCATCTGAGTAGTAAAAGAGGCGCTTGCTTGTGTTCGGGAGTGGACCTGGTGGGTCTGTACTGTCATACTCACAACTATAGTCCTCTCCCGATTCACTTAGTTGACAGGGACCGTTTTGAAAAAAAACTATGTTGACAGGGACGGACGGCAGCACGGCGGCGAGCGCACCAAGGCTGAGGATAAAGTGATGTCACCAATGTGCTGGGCTGGGTTGCACATTCTTATTGAAAAATAAAAATGGACCGGATCTATTTACGACGTTGACTACGATTTGCATGGGTCCGTTGGTTGCAGGAAGAAAATGCTGGGAGAAAGAAGACTGGTCGCTATCTTTGCCGAAGAATAATATCGACTAAATGTAACAACACTATCATAGGAAATAATATCCTCCTGTTAAATCGTGAATTAAAAGAACTGGTGCATGAGCATTTAGCTTTATTTATTTATTTACTTATTTATGTTTAGGGGACCATGAGCATGTACCTGGGCCGGATTCATGTGAGAGTCTCCCTTCCAGTTAATTATGGGCTTCTCTATTGGGCCTTCATCAGTGGGTTGCATGTTATCAACAAGTGGAAAATGTGTTCCGTACGAAAAATAGTATGCGCTACGTACGGTACGGGACACTAAAGGATCGAACCGTGCAACGACTTCCAAAACATTGTGTTTATCGTTCTAACAACACATTTATTCAACCAACAGACGAAATATACTACTGATTGTACATTGAAAGCAGCATCAGCAGCAACCAGGGCTGGGGGTGCAACAGAAGCAGTAAGCAGGCCAGAAGAGTGAAGACGCAGCTCTCTCTTCCAAACCAAACATCATCCATCATTAAAAAAGGGCTACTAAAAAGAACAAGTGTATGCATCAAACTAAATAAAGATCCTACTACACCAAGTGTACGCATCTAACTAACTGGCTCAGTTAGACATTACTATTTATTAAGCTGTGGAGATTAGCTGACGGCTTGAACCAGATGGATGCCTGACGGGGGAAACTCTAGCCAGCAGGTCGAAGTCTGATACTTGCGACCCTCTCTCCGACTTTGGGCTGCAGAGCGTGGTGGCACATATCAGGGTATGGTGCATGCAGAGATGCATGGTACACTGTGTACACACAATTTTGCCTAATGAACGAAACCGCGCTGCCATCATGATCCTTGTTGTCGGTTATCTCCTGTTTAATTGGATAATTCAGTCCGACAAACAGAGAGCATGTACCAAGGCTACTTACCAACCTCCAGTCAAAAATTCCTAAAGGCCCAGAGAAGCCGGGATCCTGCTCAAAGATCTTGCAGTGACTGTGATTGTATTCCGCAAAACAACACGTCCGGTACGTGCGAATGATCGTTAATCATTCGCCGTCGTCTGATCGAGCCAGGAACCACCTGCAACTGCCATGCCGCTTTTCTTTGAAAGGTTCTAGGATTAGGAAGGGTAGGGACACCAGGCGGCCAACAACATCATATCAAGTCGGAGTCAAATAACCCTCAAAAAAAAGTTGGAGTCAAATAAAGAAGGGCTCTTGATGTAGTCAATCTTAAGAACAACATGTTATGAGCATGAATATTTTTTCAGTAAATGTTGACAGTAATATAAGCAAGCCATCATGATATCATACAAAAGTAACATAGTGCTGTAACAGTCGTTTGTAGCGATGACTAGAGTAGGCCAGCAATACGTCCTGCCATAGAAGGAGTCGATAGCGTAAATGAAAGCCCTTGTGTTCAATGGCATCAGAGAACCATGGAGGATGTATGTTCCTGCGATGGACGTGCAGATTTAACCACTTACCGCAGTGACCTATCAGATAGGCGAGACCGCGGTTGAAGAACACAATTAGCCTAAAGTCTTTATAATTCGCATATCTTGTGGGCACTTGGTAGATTACAACCTTGAGCAAATCAAACTTGGTATGATGTTGGCTACTGTAAGATTTCAAGTATTCTGGGCCGCGGTGCCAAAGCAGTGCAGTGTTAATCGAAGGAAGGGGGATCAATCGCCGGGTGTAGACCTCCACGAGCATCCAGCTGCCGCCACCGTCGACGAGAACCATCCAAGACGTGTTCATGCCGACCCAGTACATACCGTTAATGTAGTTGAGGGTGACGGGGATCGGATCACAGTCAAGGGGGTTGATGCTCGCCACCCTACAATCGTTATGCTGCATGACACGCCATTTCTGAAGACCAGGCGGCATCAGCAAGCAAGGAGCTGGCTTAAAAAGCTCCGGCCTAAGGGCTTTGAGTAAACGATACAACCCCGACGAGCACGCGGCGAGTGGCATGGTACTGAGATTGTCCACATGCGAAACAATGAGCTTGATTACCTCTGTGGGGAGCGAATTCCAGCCACTCTTTCGGCAGATGCTGCTTGGTTCTGCCATTGTTAGTGCTTGGGTTTCGGACGAGGAGGGGGGAGGCGCCTTAGCGGGGATGGAAGATTGGACGAGGGGGGGGGGCGAGGCGCCTTAGCGGGGATGGAAGAGCGGACAAAGATGGAGAAGCGAATATGTGTTGTGGGAAGTGGATAGGTGATGATGAGTACAGCACGCTGCTTGACTTACGAGACACATACCAGCAGCGTAGGGTCATATCGAAGTCATACAACTTGCTTGAGTGATCATAGTATGGGTACTCCCCATAGTACCTGCTACTATGCCCTAACTTGCTTGAGTAGAGTAGTAGTGGAGTAGGACTCTACTCTACTACTAGCAACGGAGGAGTAGTATGTTCTAATCTAAAATAGTTACAAACTTCAATGCCCGAGCGTGGAACAACTACGAACCGCCATCGGTGCTATCTCCAATCCTGCAAGTCATGGATTTCTTTCTTTTTAACTTTCTATACAAATATGTAGCTAGGCTGCAAGTCATGTACATTGTACTGACAGTGGAACCCACAGAGTACTTAGAATACAAGATTAAGGATACAATTAACTTTTTATAGAGGGAGAATCATACACGCAATTAACTCAAATGGATTCGACGTGACTATTATTCTCCAACGGCAACCGACAAATTTCCTCCTGCGGGCCGGAGTAGGTTTCTCGGTTTGCATGCGGCTTTAACGGAGGGCTTTGATGGAGGCGAGGAGGCATGTTCAGCCGGGCGTGTAGTGGACGGCGCAGTACTATTCGATTTGACAACTACAACTAGTATATTATAAAAAACAAAAAAGAGTACTAGAGATAGAGATAAGAATAGAGACTAGGGAGGAGCACCATCTACTGCTTCGTGGGGTACTCCCGTGCTCCATTCGGCGGCGGCAACGTCCCCTACAGCCACTCCCTCCTGCGCTCCATTCGGCGGGTGCTTTTGAAATTTGGGGAGCGCACTCTCGCGATTGCTAGCGGCGACGACTTCTTCCCCGACCTCGGCAACCTCTTCCTCAACGGCATGGGCGACAATCTCAACGCCAATGGTGCTGCTCCCGTTGCACTGTATGTGTTTCTATCCTTCCTGTTCGAAATCGTTGTAGAATTCATGTTTCTAGTCTGTCCTAGATTCGATCTGTTCATCTACTATGCTAGTCCGCATGATTAGTTTAATCTCTGTTATAGTCGTCATGATTTATTTTGTAGTAAATCTCGTAGTAACTTGCTCATATATTCAACTGGCGGAACGTCCCCTACAGCCACTCCCGTTTCATGGACGGCCTGGTCGATGCCTCCAAGGAGCCCTTTGTCTACTGCTATGAGTGCCCGGTGCCGTTTTGGGGCTCGCCGGCGGACATCGTGCATCACCTGACGCAGGTGTGCGGCAATCACTACTGGCCCTTGGCCAAGAACATCAAGTACGAGACGTGCTACCCGTTCACCGTGTCGGCAGCGTCTTCCTCTCGATCGTGGCCACCGGCGAGGCCCGCGCAGGCCGCCGCCACATCTCTGTAGTGTGCGTCAGGGGCGACGCCGCTGACGCTAACACTGACACGAGGCCGATGTACAGGTGCGTGCTCACTATTACTACCCCTCGGAGGTACGTGGGCGGCGACACTGGCTATGTCAAGCTGACTTGGACTCTGCCGAGCTGGGACCTTCCCGCCGATGTCGACATGGAAGGCACACAGTATTATTTGACAACCAACGATGTGCACGGGGACTCCAAGGAGGTTCACCTAGACATCTGCATTATCAAGTTAAATGTTGATCATTAGTCTTCGCTCAATGTAATCCGCTGTCTAAGCATGTGGAGACTTCCATGCATGATCTTGCTCTATTTGAGTATCGTGCATGAATAAAAGTGTATCCATTTATGGTTTAGTCTAGAATCTTCCATGTATGAATTTTTACTACAGTACTGGTGAAAGACTTATGATGAACCATTTCTTACATATCCTCTGCCCCCTTCCGAGTCATCCTGATTTAATCCCTCCGTCTAGGTGTATAAGGGCATGGTTAATACTTAAATAGTATAGCCAACTGTTGACTATAAGAAAGTGCCATGTCATCTGTAGCCAACATGTATAACAATGGATAGTCAAAAACTAATTCTTGAAGATCATTTCACAAAACCCAACCACTCCCAGTAATAAGTGGCCTGGTAAAATAAACGGACAAGCAACCATCACATCCCTCCGTATTTTTTGCATTTCATCTCTCTGCATTTACTTTCTCCGGTTCATCTCGCACACTCAATCCCTAGCTACTACTCCTAGTATCCCTAGCTATTACTCCTAGGGCCAGTTCTTTTGGCGGCTTCCCCAGCTTTTCCCATAAGACTAGTCAAAGTGGAGAGTAACATTAAGGTGCATTACTCATTTATTTGGGCTTCTAAACTACTACTAGTAGTACCTTCGTCCTGGTTTATTCCTCACCATTGTAATTTGTGCTAAATTTTGACCAAAGATTTAACTGATAAAATGTTAGTGCATGTGACATGCACTAACATTTCATTAATTAAATTTATGATCAAAATTTGACACATATTACAATGTGGACCAATAAACGAGGACAGAGGTAGTAGTTATGGGATTACTAATCTAGAAGCCTAAAAGAACTGGCCCCAGGTACTCCTACTAGTAGTAGTACTCAAGTTGGAATTCCAATTGCACATCACAACTTGTTAGGCAAAAAATTTGATACAGGGTGTAGGAAGCGGTTTGGGAATTTGCATGTCTTTCCGACCAGCGAGATACTCCGTACAAAGTATGACAGAGAAATAGCCATAGAGAAGGAAGCTAAAAGTAAACAATCAAACGAGCATTTTTGCATTTGTTTTGCATTGAATCGTTTCACAAGCTTGACTAGTGTTGTTTTTCTACTTTTACAAAAACTACATCGTGATGTTAAAACGTGCATTTGCACGTACATAAGTAATAGTAGTACTCCCTCCATCTAGGTGTATAAGTATTCCCTCCTTCTTGGTCACGGTGCACAACCAAAGATGACTTATTGACCTGGACGGAGCGAGTAGCACAGTCTACAAGCATATATAGAGAGAGATGTGTAGTGCGATAGTATATAGTAAAGTTTGTGCTATATGCACGTACTTGCAAAATGCGTACAAATACACAAGGTTTCCAAACTTTCCCTTTTACATACTTAATTAAGGACGCTAATAATTCCTGAACGTTCGGGATTTATCATTTGCATCCCAAAATTAATGACATCGCCTTACGAAACAAAAACTATACTCCTACTAAAAGCCATGGCGCTCCCAGGAGTGCTTGCGGCGTGCCACGAGTGCCCTGGTGCGCGGTCGTTTCCCAGCACGCTGACAGAACGCCTGTTCCTCAGCCTCGCAACTCGCGAGGTGCTGATTGGCAGCCAGCCGGCGGGCAAGCGTGATCTCACCAGTGTGGTGATCCGGCGCCAACAGGTACTCCTCCTCGCTAGAAGCGTGCACCCGGTCCACGTACTACCAAGCGTAGATGAGGCGCTTGGGCCCGACTGCACTCAGGGCATCGGCACGGGCGTCCTCCGACACCCTCACGGCCCTCGCACGAGCCTTCTGCCAAAGAGCCAATTGCTTGACTCTCTCGGATGCGACATAGGCCTCCCATGCAACTTGTTCTACGGTGCACTTCTCTTCCTCGGCCTTCTTCTCCGCCTCTATTTTGGCGCGCTCTCCTGGAGGCAAAGCCTCCCACAAGGCGACATCCATTTCTTACCAAAGATCCTCAAGGCTGGGGGCTCGGCGGGCGGCACGGCGTTCTCCTTGTAGCGGGGAGCCGACGCGTCCTCCGACGCACGTGCTGGAAAGATTTGGAACGCCGACGCGTCCACCTTGACGCGCCGCGACGAGGAGCGGAACGCCGACGCGTCCTCCTCAACTAGTGGCGGCGAGGAACGGAACGGTGACGCGTCCACCTCGATGTGTCGCAGCAAGGAGCGGAACACCGACGCGTCCTCCTCGACTAGTGGCGGCAAGGAACGGAATGGTGACGCGTCACCATCCGCGCGGTGCAGCGTGGGGCGCCTAGGGCTTTGGAGGGGCGATGCCATGGTGGTCGACGTGAGAGGGAGGGGGAGGAGATAGCGATGAACGTGAACGTGAGGGGGAGGAGATAGCGATGTCATGGGAGGCGCAATATTTATAGAGAGCAATGGCACACCTACGTAAGATATGCACTGAGTTGCACTGACTTAACTACAGGTCCAGGTGCGTCACTGACATGTGGGCCAGACCCCTGTTGGGCCCATATGTCAGTGACCCAATGCACCTGCAGTTAGGTAACAGCTACGTGGGCATATTTGTTGGAGTAAATTACGGGGGAGGGAGGGGGTGGAAATAGTGCTGGTCACAATGGATTGGACGAGCGCGGGGGAAGGAGAGTCATGCATGCAGATTTTTTCCACACGGGGTGGAGTGGTGGGACCGCCGGAGGGAGAAGGAGAGTCTGGCAGGCATATTGTTTCCACACATGGAGAGGAAAAGATTTGGAGACGAACGGGCTTCCTGCAGGTATGGGGAACGGTGCATAATAAGTCTCATCTTGCATGCCGGGCTAGGTATAGTCTCAAGGCATTAAAAACATACACTCCCCACACATGTTCATATTTCAAGGTGCACTAAATTATTGCATGCGATGATTAAGGCTGGCCATAATGGTGGTATCTTAGCTGGTATCATGCACACGGGAATAACAAACATGCTGATGTGGCAAAGAATTAAAGCAGACAGGGGGGTTAGAGTAACTAGTGTTCATGCATGCATTGGTAAACACATTTTTTGTGAAGAACTACAAAAACTATTCCACCGCCCCTATCTTGCTAAGAGTAGGTGAAATTTTTGAATCGAGTCCTTTAAACTAGAAGGGAGGTAGTAGTACTCTAATAGCTAACCTTGGCCCTATTTGGATCCATGTGCTAGAGTTAGGCTGGGTTGGTTTGAACTCAACTAACCCCAAAAAAATATAACCCACCCAAGAGGTGCTTATTTGGGTTACTCCCTCCGTCTAGGTGTGTAAGTCATCTTACGTTGTGCACCGCGATCAAGGCGGAGAGGAAAACGAGAAAACTTAATGTCTTTTTTGCTAAATAATAGCATTGCATGCAATGAACTAACCACTGCATGTCATGTTTGGCAGTCTCAAGTCATTGAAAGCATGTACGACCAACATCTCTTATTGGTTGATATGTCACAAAACAAGAAACGAGGAGGGAGTTAATGTACGGTGCCTAAGTGTTTTGAGATTATTTGGTTTTCGTAAGCTGACTTACACACCTAGACAGAGGGAGTAGTTCTTCTCGGGACACTAAAAACACATTTTTGTCTTGCTCTCCCCGCAGAAGATCCCTCCCCACTTCCTCGAAGCTTCTCGTCCTCTCCCTCCCTCCCTCCCTCTCGCACCGCCCAGGAAGGCACCTCATCGTATCCGCGCTCCATCTAACCCTGTCATCCAAACACCTCTTTCACTAGAGTTACTTCAGGGTTAGTTCAAGATTAGAATCTTTAACTCATCTAACTCATCTAATAGTAGTTCTTATACTCATTATAATCAGTATTGTAGATATTGATATTTTTAGTATAAATTTGGTCAAACACTTTGCAAACGGTTGACGGAAGTAAACAGGACCAGAGGGAGTATCATGCATGCGGAGTAGGCAAAAAATGCTCATTTATAGCCAGTCGAAGTCTCAAAGGGCGCGACCGCGCAAGGGAGGCGAAGGTCGTGGGAGGTGCGATGATTGACGGAATTAAGTGAAGTTACCCACGCGTTAGCATGGCGCGCGAACAGGTAGAAGCTATACCATCAGGCCTACGATATGGGTCTAGTAGACATGACATCTAGTGGGGCCCGCATAGTTCTCGAGAACTGTTTTGGGGCTTGCAGCCATTTATCCACCGGGAAAGCCAGCAAGCCCACGCAGTTCGCATGCCCTACTCGTCCCCGTCTTCTACTAGTACAGTACGTTAGCTCCCAGTCGTCGCGTCCTTTCACATTACGGCAATTCCACTAATCCTAACCCTCCTCCCAATTCCATGGCATCCAAAATCTCCATGATCGACGGTGAGTACAACGTTAGCACCATCACCGGCGATGAGTTCGACGTCATCTACACCTGTTCTTCCGCAACGGTGAAAGAATGCCTTGCTAGCTTAAAAAGCATGTTCAAAAACACAAATGATGAGTGGGTCGCTGGGCTAGATGTTGAGTACACCACAGCCCTGGGAAGCGAGAAGAAACTAAAGGAGGCAGAGAAGAAGAAGCCCGCCATGATCCAGGTTTGCGTGCATGACTTATGCTTGGTCTACCACATATGCCATGCCGACGTTGAGTGCGAGGAATTTAAGAAGTTCCTCAAGGGTGGCCGAGTCAAATTCATTACTGTAGACTTTAGGAACGACATGGAAATCCTAGGTCGGATAGGCCTCGTTGTAGGCGACTCTTCGACCTCCAGAAGGAAGGGCTGGTGCCCTCCCTTGATCAGCCTTCAATGCTGACCCTAGCAGGAGTCATGGTTCATCCTTCGTACGGTGAACTGAAGAAACCTCCCCACACATTTCATCGTGCATGGGAGTCAAAGACATTAGATGAAGATCGCATCCTGTACGCAGCAATGGATGCCTACCTTTGTTTAAATATCTACAAGGGTTGGATCAAGAAGCAGAGCCCAGTGTCCGGTTCAAGAAAAGAAGCATCGGTGAAGAGGAAGAGGAAGAGAGACGAGGACGAAGTCGAGGACGTGGACTCGGACTCCGAGTAGGTGGCAGTGCCGTCGCTCATGCTGGTTCTACTGCAGTGTCAAGCGGACTAGTTCCTTAGTTTTTCAAGGTTGTGTTGTGCTGAGGCCCCAGTAGAACTATGTTTATGTTCTTTCTCGTTATTTGAACTCTTTAGTACATACATTAGTACTAGTACTATGTCTTACTACTGTTCTTCTTGAAGTTGGTACTACTACCCGTATCTTCGTGTTCCTACTATAGTTAATACGTTCATACTAGTAGTATAATTTGGGTCAATCGATTTGTGAAAGAAGTTCGACGGAGTGAAGGAAGAAGATGGCAGGGTTCCCATGATCTATCTTAAGAGTGTTGGGTGTGGAATGCAGTTTGCCGAAAAAAATGGATCGTGTCCGGGGTTAAACAGATCGTGGGGGTGGGGGGAGTATGGCGGTGGCAGGCGGTTCAGGGGAGGGCGCGGCGGCGGCGGCATGCGGTTAGGCGTGTGGCGGGCTGAGAAGATGAACCGTGCATCTATTTCGGAGGTTGAAGAAGCCCTTCTAGCCATCCATGTTGCTTCAAACGGCTCACAAGAGTTGACTGACCCAAATTGCTCCTTCAGATTGCAGGATCCACGTGGCATTCAAGGTCTCGAAGGTAGATTCCGTGTCCGCACCCGGTTTGCGGGCTCGACGCGCGCGCGACCGGCTTCCACCGCGACAGCCACCATGCGCGCCTCCTCCGCGCGGGTAGAGACGACAATGACACGCTAGTTCCTCCTCGCCGGCATGCTGGAGCATGCGCTCGTCCTCCTCTTCGTACGCTGCATGCATAGACGCGGCTCCACCAGCTTCTCGCGTGCTTTCTAGTGCAGCGGCATCGCGAGGAGGGACTGTAGACGACGTGAGCGGGCGAGCCTTCGGCTTGGCGGAGACACGGCGGTGATGGGGGAGAAATTGTTGGCCAGAGCAGGCGGGCGCCGGCATGCGCAACAGCGGCGACGGCGTATTGATGAGTGCGCGTATGGGAGCTTAGTTTAGTTTTATATAGGGTTGGTCAAACTTAAAAGAAAACCGTAGTAGTACACGTAAACATTAGACTTAGGCAATGCTTTTATTAGTTACCACAGCCATGATACGGAATCCTGTGCAAGCGCGTGAACAGCGATTGCGCGGTCGATCGAATGGTGCATCAGCGTGTCGCGCTCGAAGGACATCCACCGAACCTTTTTGTGTGTGTGAAAACAATCCCCGAACATTACTCAACTTTTTTTTCCAGGAAAAGTTCTTGACGCTACAATATTTCCATATATTTGAATTTAGCTCCAGTTCGTGTTTATTTGGATTTGGACGTTTTAGGTGCGCCCTAGTTTTTTTAATACTGATTTTGGGGCTGTTTGGTTCCCAGCCACCGTTTGCCAAGCCAAAATTTGGCAGCCACAGTTTAGTTGGCATGTGTTTGGTTTTTGCCACATTTTGGCTTGCCACACTTCATTGCCCCTATGGCCCACTTGTCATAGAGACAATATTTTGCCAACTTTTGCCAAAGTTTGGCATCCAAAGGGGTTGTTTGGTTTGAGACTAAGTTTGCCTAAGGTTGCCACACCTAAGGTTAGGCAAGTTTGACCAACTTGGGTGGATGTTTGGTTCAAGCCACACCTTAGGCAAGCCACATTAGGGTCCCACATCATATACACTCAGAAAGTGTGGCAAGATTCCCTTAGGCTTGCTAACTTGTGGCTCTCATTTTGAAGAACTAACTTTAGGCAAGTGTGGCAACATTGTATGACATAGTGTGGCATGGTTAGGCCTAGAACCAAACAGCCCCAAAGTGTGTGTGACTGAGAGAGAACGTGTGTATGTGTCCATACGTGTGTTGTGGCGGAAGAGCAATGTGGAGACGGTGTGCGTGTGATAGAGATATAGAGAGGTGTGAATGTGCAAATGATCATGCATGAGTGAGACATGGACATATGTCGATACGTTGTGTATACATGAGAGAACGGTCTTCTATTTTACTTGTGTGTGTGTGTGTGAGAGAGAGAGAGGAGCATCTGTAACACAACAACCATCTCTCTCGATTCATCCGTCCCTCTCACGATCGCATGTAACACATGCATCAACACGCACATTTTGACACCCTCACCCGGCCCCTGCCCACCTCAAGGCCCGCACATCGCTCTCTATCTCGCACGCACAATCTCTTCGTGAATACCCTGTTTAGCAAGTAGCTTTCCATCACATACACACACATTTCTCTCCTTAGGTTTGCTTTCTCTCAATATCTGACACACACACACACACACACACACACACACACACAGCGGATAGCACACACACACCCCCTCCCCCGAGCACACAATTCATCCCCATCCAAGGTTATATGGCGACCACTCTCGCTTGTACTTCTATGCACCCCAGCATGCACAACACCTCAATCTTCAAAGAGGGCATCGAGGAGATCCAAGACGGCGACCACACTACGCTAGAGAATGCTGGGCCATTTGGAAGCAGGATGATGTGACGACGGCTGACTGACTCCTCCCCCACCCTCTCTCTCGCACAAAATTACCAATCCCTCTCTCCCCCGGACAAATTTCTCAATCCCTCAACCCACGAGATCCTTCCCCTCTCATCCATGTTTTTCCAGCTCTCTCATCAAACCTGTTGTCTCTTCTCCTTACACGTGTACAGAATCCGGATGCACAAGCATCTCACGTATATTACATGTCTCCATCTTTCTCACAGACCTAACTTCTTCCTCTCTCTTTCTCTCTCCATCTCCCTCTCTCTTTTCGTTAGGTTTGTCTCCTACTCTCTCCTCCACATAAATACAATCTTTCCCGCCCTATCTGCTCCATCTTCGCAAGCTCTCTCTGGATGTTTCATTCACACATTTGAATATGTTCAAAATGTTGCTTTTATAATGGCTGATGTAGAGTTATTGTTGGTTTTGTTGCATCCTACAAAGTAATAACTATGAAATGCATTTTGATTGTCATTTGACTGGGATTATGCGAGTTTGAGCATGTTGTGAAGTACTATAGACCTCGTATACAGCTTGGAATTCAACAATGATTGTAACTATTTAATTGTATAGACCATTACATTCGAAGTCAGTAGCCTAATATATTTATTTCACAATTTCAACAAATGATTAATTCACTACATACTAAGAAAACAAATGTGTACACCCTCCGTTTTTATTTAAGTCTGCGTATTAGCATTGGTCAAAGTCAAGTTTTATAAACTATCAGAAAGTTTATTACAAAAAATATTAACATATACAATAACAAATAAATACCATTAGATTCATTATTGAATGTACTTTCACAACATACATATCTGTTATGGTAAATGTTTATATTTTTCTATAAACTTGGTCAAACTATAGGAAGTTTGACTTTGGTCAAACCTAATATGCAGAGTTTACTAGTACTACTCGCTAGTTGCTTAGCCAAATCACCCAACACGCCACACGGGGAGTTCAGTGTCACAAAATTTTGAGGTCGGGGGGAAAATCTCCTGCGACCCTGATTCGAGCAGAGGGAAGTGATACGTCTCCAACGTATCTATAATTTTTGATTGCTCCATGCTATATTATCTACCGTTTTGGACTATATTGGGCTTTATTTTCCACTTTTATATTACTTTTGGGACTAACCTATTAACCGGAGGCCCAGCCCAGAATTGCTGTTTTTTGCCTATTTTAGTGTTTCGAAGAAACGGAATATCAAATGGAGTCCAAACGGAATGAAACCTTCGGGAACATGATTTTCTCATCAGATATGATCTAGGAGACTTGGACCCTTCGTCAAGAAAGCCACGAGGCGGTCACGAGGGTGGAGGGCGCCCCCCTAGGGTGCGCCCCCTGCCTCGTGGGCCCCTCAAAGCTCCATCGTCGTACTCCTTCCTCCTATATATACCTACGTACCCCCAAATGATCAGATACTGAGCCAAAAACCTAATTCCACCACCGCAACCTTCTATACCCACGAGATCCCATCTTGGGGCCTGTTCTGGAGCTCCGCCGGAAGGGGAATCCACCACGGAGGGCTTCTACATCATCACCATAGCCCCTCCGATGAAGTGTGAGTAGTTTACCTCAGACCTTCAGGTCCATAGTTAGTAGCTAGATGGCTTCTTCTCTCTTTTTGGATCTCAATACAATGTTCTCCCCCTCTCTCGTGGAGATCTATTCGATGTAATCTTCTTTTTGTGGTGTGTTTGTTGAGATCGATGAATTGTGGGTTTATGATCAAGATTATCTATGAACAATATTTGAATCTTCTCTGAATTCTTTTATGTATGATTGGTTATCTTTGCAAGTCTCTTCGAATTATCAGTTTAGTTTTGCCTACTAGATTGGTTTTTCTCGCAATGGGAGAACTGCTTAGCTTTGGGTTCAATCTTGTGGTGTCCTTTCCCAGTGACAGAAGGGGCAGCAAGGCACGTATTGTATTGTTGCCATCAAGAATAACAAGATGGGCTATTTATCATATTGCATGAATTTATTCCTCTACATCATGTCATCTTGCTTAAGGCGTTACTCTGTTTTCATTAACTTAATACTCTAGATGCATGCTGGATAGCGGTCGATGAGCGGAGTAATAGTAGTAGATGCAGGCAGGAGTCGGTCTACTTGTCTCGGACGTGATGCCTATATACATGATCATACCTAGATATTCTCATAACTATGCTCAATTATGTCAATTGCTCAACAGTAATTTGTTCACCCACCGTAGAAATAGTTATGCTCTTGAGAGAAACCACTAGTGAAACCTATGGCCCCCGGGTCTATTCTCATCATATCAATCTCCAATCACTTTATTATTGCTTTGATTTTTTACTTTGCCTTTTCTTTTACCTTGCATCTTTATATCAAAAATACCAAAAATATTACCTATCATCTCTATCAGATCTCACTCCTGTAAGTGACCGTGAAGGGCTTGACAACCCCTAATCACGTTGGTTGCTTTGAGCTATTTGTTTCGTGTAGGTACGAGGGACTCGCACGTAGCCTCCTACTGCATTGATACCTTCGTTCTTAAAAACTGAGGGAAATACTTACTCTGCTGCATCACCCTTTCCTCTTCAAGGAAATCCAACGCAGTGCTCAAGAGGTAGCAGGAAGATTTCTGGCGCAGTTGCCGGGGAGTCTACGCAAAAGTCAACATGCCAAGTACCCATCACAATTCCTTATCTCTCGCATTACATTATTTGCCATTTGCCTCTCGTTTTCCTCTCCCCCACTTCACCCTTGCCGTTTTATTCGCCCTCTCTTTTCTGTTTGCCTTTTTTCGCTTGCTTTTTGTTTGCTCGTGTGTTGGATTGTTTGCTTGTCGCGATGGCTCAAGATAATACCAAATTGTGTGACTATACCAATACCAACAATAATGATTTCCTTAGCACTCCGATTGCTCCTCTTGCCAATACTGAATCTTGTGAAATCCATACTACTTTGTTGAATCTTTTTCTGAAAGATCAATTCGCCGGCCTTCCTAGTGAAGATGCTGCTACTCATCTAAATAGCTTCGTTGATTTATGTGATATGCAAAAGAAGAAAGATGTTGATAATGATATCGTTAAATTGAAGCTATTTCCTTTTTCACTTAGAGATCGTGCTAAAGCTTGATTTTCGTCTTTGCCTAAAAATAGTATTGATTCTTGGAACAAGTGTAAAGATGCTTTTATCTCTAAGTATTTTCCTCCCGCTAAGATCATCTCTCTTAGAAACGATATTATGAATTGTAAGCAACTTGATCATGAACATGTTGCACAAGCTTGGGAGAGAATGAAATTAATGATACGTAATTGTCCTACTCATGGTTTGAATTTGTTGATGATTATACAAAAAATTTATGCCGGATTGAATTTGGCTTCTAGAAATCTTTTAGATTCGGCCGCGGGAGGCACTTTTATGGAAATTACTTTAGGAGATGCTACTAAACTCCTAGACAATATTATGGTTAATTATTCTCAATGGCACACCGAAAGATCTATTAATAAAAAAGTGCATGCGATAGAAGAAATTAATGTTTTGAGTGGAAAGATGGATTAACTTATGAAATTATTTGCTACTAAGAGTGTTTCTTCTGATCCTAATGATATGCCTTTGTCTACTTTGATTGAGAATAATAGTGAATCTATGGATGTGAATTTTGTTGGTAGGAATAATTTTGGTAACAACGCGTATAGAGGGAATTTTAATCCTAGGCCTTATCCTAGTAATCCTTCTAATAATTATGGAAATTCCTACAACAACTCTTATGGAAATTTTAATAATATGCCCTCTGAATTTGAGAATAGTGTTAAAGAGTTTATGAATTCACAAAAGACTTTCAATGCGTTGCTTGAAGAGAAATTGCTTAAAGTTTATGAATTGGCTAGGAATGTTGATAGAATTTCTCTTGATGTTGATTCTTTAAAGCTTAGATCTATTCGTCCTAAGCATGATATCAATGAGTCTCTCAAAGCCATGAGAATTTCCATTGATGAGTGCAAGGAAAGAACCGCTAGGATGCGTGCTACCAAAGATGCCTTTATTAAAGCGTGTTCTTCCAATTCCTATGAAAATCAAGATGAACATCTAAAAGTTATTGATGTATCCCCTATTAAATCTTTTTTTTGCAATATGAATCTTGATGAAACTGAATATGATCCACCTTTACCTAGAAGGCGTTCCAAAAATTCGGAGTTTTTAGATATCGATGATGAAAGTGGGATTGAAAAGAATAAAACCTTAGATGTTGCTAAACCCACTATATTGGATTTCAAGGAATTTAATTATGAAAGTTGCTCTTTAATTGATTGTATTTCCCTGTTCCAATCCGTGCTAAATTCTCCTCATGCTTATAGTCAAAATAAAGCGTTTACTAAATATATCGTTGATGCCTTGATGCAATCTTATGAAGAAAAAACTTGAGTTGGAGGTTTCTATCCCTAGAAAACTTTATGATGAGTGGGAACCAACTATTAAAATTAAGATCAAGGATCATGAATTTTATGCTTTATTTGATTTGGGTGCTAGTGTCTCCACTATTCCCAAAACTTTGTGCGATTTGCTATATTTCCGCGATTTTGATGATTGCTCTCTAAACTCACACCTTGCGGATTCCACCATTAAGAAACCTATGGGAAGAATTAATGATGTTATTATTGTTGCAAATAGGAATTATGTGCCCATAGATTTTATCGTTCTTGATATAGATTGCAATCCTTCTTGTCCTATTATTCTTGGTAGACCTTTCCTTAGAATGATTGGTGCAATTATTGATATGAAGGAAGGGAATATTAGATTCCAATTTCCATTAAAGAAAGGCATGGAACACTTCCCTAGGAAGAAAATAAAACTACCATATGAATCTATAATGAGAGCCACTTATGGATTGCCTACCGAAGATGGCAATACCTAGATCTATCCTTGCTTTTATGCCTAGCTAGGGGCATTAAATGATAGCGCTTGTTGGGAGGCAACCCAATTTCATTTTAGTTTTTTGTTTTTGTTTCTGTTTAGGAATAAATAATCCATATACCTTATGTTTAGATGTGGTTTTATCTTTTAATTAGTGTTTGTGCCAAGTTAAACCGATATGATCTTCTTGGATGATAGTTATTTGATCTTGCTGTAATTTCCAGAAACTTTCTGTTCACGAATACAATTGTTAAAAATTACCAGAACGTGATAAAGTACTGATTCCTATTTCTGCTGATCAAAAAACAAATTTTCTAGGTCGTCCTATTTTGTCTGATTTTTTGGAGTTCCATAAGTTTGCGTTAGTTACAGATTACTACACATTGTTCTGTTTTTGACAGATTCTATTTTTCGTGTGTTGTTGCTTATTTTGATGAATCTATGTCTAGTAAAATAGTTTATAATCCATAGAGAAGTTAGAATATAGTAGGTTTAACACCAATATAAACAAATAATGATTTCATTATAGTACCTTGAAGTGGTCTTTTGTTTTCTTCCGCTAACGGAGCCCACGAGATTGCTGTTGAGTTTTGTGTTGTGAAGTTTTCAAGTTTTGGGTGAAATATTTTGATGGATTATGGAACAAGGAGTGGCAAGAGCCTAAGCTTGGGGATGACCATGGAACCCCCAAGATAATCCAAGGACACCAAAAAGTCAAAGCTTGGGGATGCCCCGGAAGGCATCCCCTCTTTCGTCTACTTCCATCGGTAATTTTACTTGGAGCTATATTTTTATTCACCACATGATATGTGTTTTGCTTGGAGCGTCTTGTACGATTTGAGTCTTTGCTATTTAGTTTACCATAATCATCCTTGCTGTACACACCTTTTGAGAGAGCCATACATGAATTGGAATTTGTTAGAATACTCTATGTGCTTCACTTATATCTTTTGAGCTTTATAGTTTTGCTCTAGTGCTTCACTTAGATGTTTTAGAGCACGATGGTGGATTTGTTTTATAGAAACTATTGATCTCTCATGCTTCACTTAGATTATTTTGAGAGTCTTAAATAGCATGGTAATTTTCTTAATAATAATAATATGCTTGGTATTCAAGATTTGTAAAACTTTCTTTTGAGTCCGTTGAATACTAAGAAAAGTTTGATGCTTGATAATTGTTTTGAGATATGGAGGTGATAATATCAAAGTCGTGCTGTTGAGTAGTTGTGAATTTGAGAAATTCTTGTGTTGAAGTTTGCAAGTCTCGTAGCATGCACGTATGGTAAACGTTATGTAACAAATTTGAAACATGAGGTGTTATTTGATTGTCCTCCTTATGAGTGGCGGTCGGGGACGAGCGATGGTCTTTTCCTACCAATCTATCCCCCTAGGAGCATGCGCGTAGTACTTTGGTTTTGATGGCTTGTAGATTTTTGCAATAAGTATATGAGTTTTTTATGACTAATGTTGAGTCCGTGGATTATACGCACTCTCACCCTTCCATCATTGCTAGCCTCTTCGGTACCGTGCATTGCCCTTTCTCACATTGAGAGTTGGTGCAAACTTCGCCGGTGCATCCAAACCCCGTGATATGATACGCTCTTTCACACATAAACCTCCTTATATCTTCCTCAAAACAACCACCATACCTACCTATTATGGCATTTCGATAGCCATTCCGAGATATATTGCCATGCAACTTTCCACCATACCGTTCTTCATGACACATTCATCATTGTCATATTGCTTAGCATGATCATGTAGTTGACATAGTATTTGTGGCAAAGCCACCGTTCATAATTCTTTCATACATGCACTCTTGATTCATTGCATATCCCGGTACACCACCGGAGGCCTTCATATAGAGTCATACTTTGTTCTCGTGTCAAGTTGTAATCATTGAGTTGTAAATAAATAGAAGTGTGATGATCATCATTTTCTAGAGCATTGTCCGAAGTGAGGAATAAAAAAGGCCATAAAAAAGAGAAGGCCCAAAAAAAGAGAAAAATAAAAAAAAGAAAAAAATGAGAGAAAAAGAGAGAAGGGACAATGTTACTATCCTTTGCCACACTTGTGCTTCAAAGTAGCACCATAATCTTCGTGATAGAGAGTCTCTTGTTTTGTCATTTTCATATACTAGTGGGAATCCTTTCATTATAGAACTTGGCTTGTATATTCCAACAATGGGCTTCCTCAAATGCCCTAGGTCTTCATGAGCAAGCAAGTTGGATGCACACCCACTTAGTTTCTTTTGTGAGCTTTCATACATTTATAGCTCTAGTGCATCCGTTGCATGGCAATCCCTACTCCTTGCATTAACATCAATAGATGGGCATATCCATAGCTCATTGATTATCCTCGTTGATGTGAGATCTTCTCCTTTTTTGTCTTCTCCACATAACCCCCATCATCATATTCTATTCCACCCATAGTGTTATATCCATGGCTCACGCTGATGTATTGCATGAAGGTTTATAAGTTTGAGATTACTAAAGTATGAAACAATTGCTTGGCTTGTCATCGGGGTTGTTCATGATGAGAGCATTCTTGTGTGACAAAAATGGAGCATGACTAAACTATATGATTTTGTAGGGATGAACTTTCTTTGGCTATGTTATTTTGAGAGGACATAATGCTTAGTTAGTATGCTTGAAGTATTATTATTTTTATGTCAATATGAACTTTTGTCTTGAATCTTTCGGATCTGAATATTCATACTACAATTAAGAAGATTTACATTGAAATTATGCCAAGTAGCACTCCGCATCAAAAATTCTCTTTTTATCATTTACCTACTCGAGGACGAGCAGGAATTAAGCTTGGGGATGCCTGATACGTCTCCAATGTATCTATAACTTTTGATTGCTCCATGCTATATTATCTACTGTTTTGGACTATATTGGGCTTTGTTTCACCTTTATATTACTTTTGGGACTAACCTATTAACCGAAGGCCCAGCCCAGAATTTTTGTTTTTTGCCTATTTCAGTGTTTCGAAGAAACGGAATATAAAATGGAGTCCAAACGGAATGAAACCTTGGGGAACGTGATTTTCTCATCAGATATGATCCAGGAGACTTGGACCCTCCGTCAAGAAAGCCACGAGGCGGTCACGAGGGTAGAGGGCGCCCCCCTAGGGAGCGCCCCCCTGCCTCGTGGGCCCCTCGAAGCTCCACCGACGTACTCCTTCCTCCTATATATACCTACGTACCCCCAAATGATCAAATACCGAGACAAAAAACTAATTCCACCGCCGCAACCTTGTGTACCCACGAGATCCCATCTTGGGGCCTGTTCCGGAGCTCCGACGGAAGGGGAATCCACCACGGAGGGCTTGTACATCATCACCATAGCCCCTCCGATGAAGTGTGAGTTGTTTACCTCAGACCTTCGGTGCCATAGTTAGTAGCTAGATGGCTTCTTTTCTCTATTTGGATCTCAATACAATGTTCTCCCCCTCTCTCGTGGAGATCTATTCGATGTAATCTTCTTTTTGTGGTGTCTTTGTTGAGACCGATGAATTGTGGGTTTATGATCAAGATTATCTATGAACAATATTTGAATCTTCTCTAAATTCTTTTATGTATGATTGATTATCATTGCAAGTCTATTCAAATTATCAGTTTAGCTTGGCCTACTAGATTGGTTTTTCTTGCAATGGGAGAAGTGCTTAGCTTTGGGTTCAATCTTGCGGTGTCCTTTCCCAGTGACAGAAGGGGCAGCAAGGCACGTCTTGTATTGTTGCCATTGAGGATAACAAGATGGGGTATTAATCATATTGCATGAATTTATTCCTCTACATCATGTCATCTTGCTTAAGGCATTACTCTGTTTTCATTAGCTTAATACTCTAGATGCATGCTGGATAGCGGTCGATGAGTGGAGTAATAGTAGTAGATGCAGGCGGGAGTCAGTCTAGTTGTCTCGGACGTGATGCCTATATACATGATCAAACCTAGATATTCTCATAACTATGCTCAATTATGTCAATTGCTCAACAGTAATTTGTTCACCCACCGTGGAAATACTTATGCTCTTGAGAGAAGCCACTAGTGAATCCTATGGCCCCCGGGTCTATTCTCATCATATCAATCTCCAATCACTTTATTATTGCTTTGCTTTTTTACTTTGCCTTTTCTTTTACCTTGCATCTTTATATCAAAAATACCAAAAATATTATCTATCATCTCTATCAGATCTCACTCACGTAAGTGACCGTGAAGGGCTTGACAACCCCTAATTGCGTTGGTTGTGTTGAGCTATTTGTTTTGTGTAGGTACGAGGGACTCGCGCGTAGCCTCCTACTGGATTGATTCCTTGGTTCTCAAAAACTTAGGGAAATACTTACTCTACTCTGCTGCATCACCCTTTCCTCTTCAAGGAAATCCAACGCAGTGCTCAAGAGGTAGCAGGAAGTTACCATCATATCCTTCGGAACAGGCCTACGAATGGTGGTTGGTAGGGGGCTGTTTTCGTAACTTTAGGTTCACCCTACCCAGCCAACCCCACCCCGGCACCCAGAGTAGTACACCTAAATACTCCCCATTTTCTATCCCCACCGCAAAATAGACTTGTACACGGCACCGCAGCCTTCGTGCTCCTCCCGTTCTACATCGGCGCACTCATCCACCGCAGCGCATCTGCCTCATCGACGACCTCGTACGCCGCACTGGAGTCGGTCCATCGTCGTCGTCGTACACGGAGCCTCTTCCCTGGCACCATCTTCCACGGTCTCGGATCTGCTTCCCGGAAGCCGACGCCAAGTGTAGATGCACCACCGTCATGGACAATGAACTGACTCCCGTTGCCGACCATGACTCACAGAGGCCGCTGCGACCATGGTTCTCCTCCTCGATTGGTAATGTGTGTATTGAATCACTTAGCAGTACATGTGCAGTTCCAAAAAAAAATTCATACCTACTCTTCAAATTTCCTGGGTGCTATTGTTCCCATAAAAGTAATTGGTTATAGCCTCCATTTTTCTTGCCATGTTGAGATTTTAAAACCATGAGTGCAAACATGCAGAGGAGAAATGAAGACCAAACACGGGATATTGGGGACATCTTCAAGGAGCGTGGCAAGTTAAAGAGGAGCTGCACCAAACTTGTAAAACGATCTTTGGTAAGTAACACCCTTTCAATTACTTTCGTTTAGCCTCGTGTTCTTCGATGTGTATATGTTGTAGTTTCTGTTTCTCTTAAGCCTCGTGTTCTTCGATGTGTCATAATAAGAGTCTTAATCATCCTAATGCTTTCGTTTTTAGCTTGATGTAGGAAGTGGGTGTTCTCACCTTGTAGTCTGTTTTTATATATTTTTTCCTTTTGAATTCACTTCTCCCAGTTGTGTTTATCTGGCTTCTACTAAATGGATCTGGGTTGCTCTGAGTAATTATCTAAAAAAGAAGTAACTTCATGTCAGGATGCAGTTCCTACAAAGAGGGAAATATGGTCAACCTCGAGATCATGTTTCCAGAATGAGGCTGGATTACACACAAGGTGCCAGTTCCCTAATGATGCTGGATTAGACACAAGGTGCAAATTCCCAGATAATGCTGGATTACACACAAGCCAGGTGGAGTCGTCAGCTGTTCGTGTCCTCGTGGATCTAGTAATGGCTGAAAGAAAGCATGCAGCAGCTCTTGAGAATGTAGCTGAGTTCCTGAAGAAGGGCTTAGAGCAATCAGATGCTCTCTTCACCCATGCCAAAGAAGAGATGGAAGAAGCCAGAAATAAGCTAGCAGAGGCAGAGCAGGCTAGGCGTCTCCTGCTATCTAAAACTGTTGTCAATACAAAATTTCCTTCACAGTAGCTAGGTTCAAATGTTTATCCAGTCAGCATGCCTGTTGTGATGTCCGTGCATCTACTGATGTGGCACAAAATATATATTTTTGGGTCATGTAATAACAGCAATTACTTTCCAAACAATAAAAGACGAAGCATTGGACACGATATAGTTCACCTGCAAGCCCGACATTCCAAGTTCAACTTCCACATCAAACTCATTTTCATAGATATCTTCACATTCATACATAATGTCCACAACCATGATTCACTTCAAAGCCAAAAAAATTGAGGAGAGTTATGAATAAAGAAAATCCTGTAGTTCCTGCTACCAGTGGGAGCACAACAAGTCAAGACCATGCGTAATTAATTATATTTTGGTCACTTTTTCTGTTCTCAAATGACGTCCGGCTCGCGGAAGGACGTGTTGCCGGCACACGCGTGGATTCAATGAAGGCAGAAGGGGCAGTCTGAAGTGAGTTGCATGCAGTGAGGAGGCGTGTTCAGCCGGGCCTGCAGCGAGTGGGCCCTGTTGGCCGGTGCGCCGGTTCAATGCCTGCGCTATGAGAGGTCGCGTCCGTGTCAGAGCAATCACTCCCTCCAGTCCTTTTTTGTTTGCGTATAACAAAATCTCATTTTCCATTCACATTTTACAAGTAAAATTCATGGACAAACTTTGACCCAAAAAACGATGGGGACTAGTAAACCAGAACGGAGGTATTAGTTTTTTTAATCAAAGAAGGGTTTCCCCCTTCCAATTTTCATTACTGAAAACCAACATCTAAATCTAAACATAGTATTTACCCTAGAACTACCAGGTTCAACATCTCGCAACATAAATCCATACAACCATACGCCAAGGAGGTATGTAGTACTATGAATTCCATTTTTTCTCCATCCAATCATTCTAAAAACTACTTAGTACTTATAACGCGCCATTAAAAATCGGAACTCTTAACCCCGCTAAAGAATGATATTTTAAACGTGGCTACTCGATCTGTGGCAACTGGCGAGCCACCGCCTCCAGTCGTTCACCTTTGGTCCCGACCATCAACTCCTACGGATCAAATTATCACGCGAGCTGACTATTCCTACAAAGGTGCGCTCCACCACGTACCTACCCGCGAATGCAGCAACCGTGCACCTAGGGTTTTATGGTTTATTTGTTAACATTGCCTTTACGTAACACTCATGTGTGCGAGACAGCGAGAGACCGACTACGTGTGTGCGCCTCTTCTCTTAGTATATGTACTCCACCATTTGTCTGGTGTCCAAAAAATTATAATAAGTACTAGCAATGTGCCAATGCGTTGCCACACGATCAGAGTAGATTAATACATATTCACTGATTTGATAGAAAAAAAGTCTAGTTTTGAAATACGTATATCACTAAAAAATGTTATGCTTCACTCAAAATATATTCTTTTGACGGTTTTAATGAGATAAGGGAGGAATGTTGTTGGTTTCAAGATTCGAGAAGTGGTATATGTCTAATTTCTACTATTACTAGCAAGATGCCCGTGCGTTGCATGGAACATCAAGATCTTGTGGGAGAAAAGGACGAACGAGGGAATGCCTTATCTACAAATGTGGAGAGGAGTGCGGGTAAATTGCCATAGTTTCGTTCCGATCCGTCAGATATAAATCGGACGGCCTATATTGCAGGATGGCAGGCCCACCATCATCACCAACTCTGTTTTTTATCCCTACTCTTATAAAAAGCATAGTCAGTGATGATCGTGTGCGTGCCATCCTGCAATATAGGCCGTCCGATCTATATCTGACGGATAGGAAGGAAACTATGACAATTTTGCAAAAAGATACCCACACCCCTCTCGACACTTGCAAATAAGGCCTTCCCTTGTTCATCCTTTTCTCCCACAAGATAAACTACTCATACAAATGCATCTTCTTGTTCCTTGCAACGCATGGGCATCTTGCTAGTTGTTGCAAAAAGCCCATGTGTGTGTGAGAGAGAGGGAGAGAGGAGGAGGACGGAGTGCGTGTGTGACAAAGACTCAAAGAGTGTGTGTGCAAGAGGTATCCGCTTAAAATGAGGCGATAGTGTGTGTGTGTGCACGATCGAGAGGGCGTGTCTCAAGAAGGGAAGAAAAATCTACATAGATACAAGGAGTGGGAGAGAGACATGTATGCGATAGTGGAAGCACGAGTGTGCGGGTGTATAAACCTATCTAGAGGCTAGTCCATAAATTTTTGTGAGAGAAATACAAGTCGGGGGTGCAAAAGCAAGCATTATGTGTGTGCGAGAGAGAGACGGTAGTTGGGAAGGGGAGTGGAAGAAGGAGTTGTGTGTGTGTGTGTGAGAGAGAGAGAGGGGGGAGTTTGTCTGATCAGTAAACAAATGAATAATGTCAGTCTGGGATGGAGACGAAATGAAGACTGCAACAAATGTTGTGTCTTTAGGAGAGAGAGAGAGAGAGAGAGAGAGAGAGTAATTTTAGTGGTATGATTCATCTCTAGAGACATATAGGGTGTGTGAGAGAATCCCATAGAGAGAAAGACAAAGTGAAAGACGAATGGAGACTGTGTGTGTGGTGGTGAAAAAGAAAGCTTAGGTACCTAGTGATATGAGAGAACGGTAGAGACGTGAGAGATAATGAAAACCGTGTAATGTATAATGATAGGGACAATGTGACACTTCTCAAGGGAGACATCGAGAGACCATGTTTGCGAGGATAGGAGAAACATGAAGTGAGCGTGCGGGTGAGCTGGAGAAAAGAGAGTGATAGCTACATGAAGGAGCATGCATGCGAGAGAGATGGGCATGAAAGGAGTGAACATAAAAGGGATTCAAATATTTGAATTGGAGATGGTGATACATGTAATCCATACTCGAACCAAAATTGATCTATCAACCATGCATACTCATATGAGTTCACGCGCATCTATGTTACTTAATATGTAGATATTACTGATCCATACATTTTAGTAGAACATAATTTGGTTTAATTTTTTGAATTCAACCTTATGATTTTGAGATCATTGTATTTGTAAATCATATTATACATATAAAGGAGCAGAATTCTTTGTTGTGCTTTTGAAAGTATATATAAAAATGATGTATATAGAATTTTATTCCAATCGAAAATGGATCCCGCCCGAAAAAAATAGAATACAAATGGGATTAGAATTGAGTTGGTAGTAAACATGCACTCTACAAAATTTGAACGAAGCGGGGAAAGTCGCAGTAACCGCCCGAAACCAAAATCTGCGAGATGGAAATTACTACTGCCTATCCCTGCCACGCAAAGCCTATCTACTTGATTTCTATAGGTTTCGATAGGGGTAGGTTTGTAATTTCACTCAAACGTGACATAACCGCCTCCTCACCCGGATTCATACACGGTGGGCACCAAAACATAGTGTGTCCTCGGTCGAAATCGACTCCCTCCCCGATTCATACACGGTGGGCGCCAAAAACAAACTCTCATCGGCAAATATTCGGTGTATGCGAGATTACCGTCCTATCCCCAATCCACTAATATTGCTGTGCTGTAGGAAATTTGAAACAGGGCTAAGTTTGTAAATTTCCTCGCATTTGAGATAAGTGCGCCCTAAAGACATGGTTCCCCCTTCCTCTCCACCTCCATTTCCCCATTCGTACGCCGTGGGCGCCAAAACACCCTCTCCACCCCAGCCTCCTCCGTCCGCCACCCCATCCACCGTCGTCCTCCTCCACCATGCCGGAGCTGATACCCCAACGCCGCCGTCCATTACAAAAGATCGACCTGTGTCATCCACGGCTTCGGACTGGGATCCTTGCACCCGTCCTCTCGCTTCATCCCCGTCGTCGTCCACCTTGCCGGCGCTGCTCCTACGACTATCTCGTCCACCGCGCCCCGCCACCACCGTCTACCCTCCTAGATCTGCTTCCACGCCGCCGACAGCCATCACTACTGCAGCACCGTCTAATTCTCAGTAGATGCATACACGGCGCCGCACCAGAGGCGGTACTCTTTCGTATCTTCTCAACTTATTTATCGCAGCAAGAAAATAGATCGCCACTGCTTTACTCTAATTTCTTGTCCATCACTTACTTGCTAGTTGAGAGCAAACATTGGTTGTGAAGTTGCCTTTGTCTGGTTTGCACCTTCAGATCCGCCGTGGCACGCTCAACACTATACTGCCAATGCTTATGATTTTCCCCTTTTATATTCCACACTAGTTAAATCATAGTAGACTAAATTTCAAAATTGGGTCAGTCGATTTTTCAGAGCTCGCCAGAGTTCGCCGGTGCGAACGAAGGGGCTCGGGCAGGGACTTTGGTTGGGGGCGGCGGTGGTGGGGCCTCACCGAACGAAGATAACTTGATGCGGGTGGGGGCGAGGGTGGGGGGTGGGGGTGGCGGAGGAACATAGGCGGTGGGGGCCAGTGGTCCGGCCGGCGGCCCGTGCGGTGTTCTGTATGGGAAGAATCACAGACGAGGAAGAAGAAGGGTTAGGAGACGTAGGATCTTCATCCAACCGCCTAAAATGGTTGACTGACCCAAATGACAAAAGTCACGCGACTTGCATGCAGACATGCCTTTATATTCAGTACCATCATCGTACCTTCTTAGCACTGCTCCTGAATCCATCAAGCTAAACAACGTGCCACTCATAATTCCAAATTTGTTGCTCAAGTACGAATCTGATATGATGCTGATATATTACTAAAATATATAACATTTAATTAGTCAGCTAATGTTCCTACTTTACTTTCGAAAAAGCACGTGCACCACATATAGAGAGACAAGAGGGAGTTGCTTTCTTAATGCACTCTGGTTCATCATGTGTGGGCACTACGCAATGAACATTTTATTATCCAAAATCTGCTTGCTCTTCTTTAGCATGTTCCTCTTCCGTTCTTCTTTAATAAGTACTCTCTCCATTCCTAAATACAAGTCTTTGTATAGATTCCACCATGGGCTACATAAGGAGCAAAATGAGTGAATATACACTCTAAAATGTATCTGGATACATTTGTATGTGATCCATAGTGGAAGTCTCTACCAAGACTTATATTTTGGAACAGAGGGAGTATGATAGTAGCATAGTATGTTCCTTGTAGTGAATATGAGCAGGGACATTTGCAGTGTAGAGGTCTATACGGTCGGTTGGTATGGACACTTTGAACTCGTTGGGCCTCTTTGATTCGCAGGATTTTGTAAACATGGGAATAGGATTTGTAGTGGCCTGCCCACTTGAATCCTATAAGAATAGCAAGGAAATGCGGGGAGTTGTGTCGCCTTTGAGAGTTACACTGATATTAACAGTACCGCACCTTCAGTTGAAGAGAGCTGGTATCCGAAGCCTTTCTAGCTGTACCGACAATACTGGCACATATATTCCAGCAAGTTCCACTTTGCTGATTTTACTCGGATGCTTATGGTTTTCCCGTTATATCTACACTATGATCTGTGTAGCTGCTTTGTGTCGCACTAGCAGCAGTCCACTCTTGAAGATAAACACCGCAATGACTTACAAAATTGGAACTAAGTCATTGAGTGCCATTCTGGATGCAATGAAACTCATACGCGCACCACCTGTTGATTCTTGTTCAGAATATGATCCTAATGACTATTCTAACCTCGAGGAGTCAAAGGCAGATGGCCTGTCCTGTTCACCCATCAAGGTGCCTGTTCTAATTTGGCAAGGTTTTATTGATTGCGCGTATCTTGGATATGTTGTCTTCCATTTCTTCTACTTTGTTGCACCGCCATCTGCTTAGTTTACTCATCATACATGTCGAGATGCCATGCCCATCCATTATCAATACATATTCCATCTGTCATCAAACCATGTTTTTTCACTGAAATGTTGTTCTTGTGCATCAGACATCAAAAAGGAAGAGGGTGATTGCTGAACCTGAAGGAGCACCAGCAAAGTCCTTGAAAAACGTGGTTGTGCCGGAGAAATCAGACAGCACCCCACTTATATTGGTTGTGCAACTAGTGACACAAAACGTAGGACCAACTCCAGCAGACTGTACCCATACTTCACTGGCCACACCACTAGCCGCACCACACAGGACATGCACTCCAGCAAAAGGTATGCCGATTTCAGTTGTCATAGCACCAGCCATACCATAGAAAAATCCCACTCCAGCAAAAAGTACAACAAGTCCTCCGGACGAAGACCTATCCCAACTGCAGAGACGGCCAATTCCTGTAGATTGGAACTAGATTCCAGTTATTCGCAGTTTAACAGACAATGCTTTCAATATTGTTAGGGACTACATGCATATATTCCCATCATGGGAAGATTATAGTGAAGACAAACACCATTTTCACATCTTCCTGTCCCACTTACGTGTAAGTGCTATTATTCATGGTGATTATTTTCCTGTTTTCTGCTGATTGAACACATCAATGATTTACATTACATTGTTGTAAGTAGGCGAGGGTCAATCTCGTTAGTCATGACGAGCAAAGCTTACTTGCACTTTTCAAGGAAGCATTACAGCAGTATTGGTGTTACCTGAGGAAATCACACTTTGATGGCAAGTCTATAAACGAATTTCTGGTGAAGTCTCCTGTGCTAAATTTAGAAGACATTGAATGGAAAAACCTTGTTATGCACTGGTCTCGTTTCAAGGATGAGGTTCTGTCTATGACATCGCATGACAATTTGAACTTCTACTTTTCCGCATGTGCCTTACGGATCTTTTTTGCAGGAAATCCGCTCGAAAAAGAATTCCGGTTTGAAAAGAACGAAAGGATATCGCAAATATGTTGCCCGCTGCTTTGCTCTTGTTAGTACCTGTTGTCCTGTATCACTGTACTTGCATACATACCTGGTTCATTATGTGACAGCAGTATGCATGATAGCTTGCTTATCAATTGTTCGCTCCAAATTATCTGATCTGTATGAATGGTTACATTAGTGTAGAATATATCCAATGCCAATGAAATTTTTTAGCTCTGCATTGTTCTTGTAAGTACCTGCTGTCCTTTATCAGTGTACTTATATTGACAGGTAGTTGTTCATGTACCATCACTCTGCAGCTTATTTTCCTTTGCCCTCCATTTTCTACACATAAGATCTATATTTACTCTTACCATAAGGTTGGATAACACCGATGGTACTGAAGAAGTTTAGCTCTGCATTGCTCTTGGCTGTACCTTTTGCCTGTATCGCTGTACTTACATTTATAGCTACTTGGTTATGTAGCATCACTCTTCATCTTATCTTAAATATTCTCCATTTTTTCTTATATTGTCACATCTATATTTACTCTTAACAAAATGTAGAATAAAGGCAATGCTTATGAAGAAGATTCTGTGGTAAACTTCTTGAATTGCCCCCCCCCCATCAGCATGGACAAGGGCTTTATAGAGCCTGCCTTCACCAATAATGTAAGTTTGTCCTTCTCAAGCCTTCAAACTTTGTTGTGTATATTTGGTTAGGCATGACTGCAACAGCTGTTTATTTTTGGTGTTTGCATTAAATTGCATGTTTAAAGTTTATTATGTAGTTCATAAACAAAAGTTTGTCCTTCTCAATTTAAGTTTTCAGTTGTACAACCAAGTTCCTTCTTCATACCATGTAAATTAAACTATACAGAGCAAGTGATCTTCTTTTGCACTGCATGTATGCTTCTGTTCTTGATCCGTAATCCAGTGGTGTGGTGAACCTACCCACTACAGCACAATGTCATATTCTGCAATGTCTTAACTATGAACAATGTCATATCATTCTACTATTATTTAAACCGTCTCTTTATTTGCCAATCTGAAATGGGATAAATTGACAGCACACTAACCATTGATACTTATGAGTTCTTGATCTGTAATCGAGTGGTGTCGTGAAGCTGCCAACTCCTTCACAATGTCATTTCCTGCCATGTCTTGACCTGAACAATACCATATTGTGTTAATGCAATTTTAAACTGTGTCACTTTATTCGTCAGTAAGAAATGTGATGAATTGTCAGCACTGATACTTTTATGTGCAAAACCTGTCATCTGTCTGCTTGCTTATCTTTCAGAGTGAGGAGGATATAAGTGTTAAACAAGCGCAGTCTCATCAGCTTGCTCAGCTGCTTGCGCTGCAGCTCCCCAGCAGGGCTAACCTTTCTTGAACTCTATTGAAGTGTTGTCGGTTTTGTATATTATTTTGTCGGCGTGTTTAGTTGCACCGGTGGCGATCTTTGATGCCCCGTGTATGTAATCTGCTGTCTGCTTGTGCTTTATTATCATAGTGGCGAACTTTGATGCCCAGTGGATGTAATATGCCGTAATTTCTTTATTGTATAGTCTAGGTTTTTTATTATTCATGATGCTGCAGTTATTTTACAGTATATATATCCTGTCTTCGCAGTAAACCGGCCAAACCATAAAATTACGGTACATAATCGGGCCGTCATGCAATCACGATGTATGATCCGCATCATGGGCCCCGTCATCTTGGTCCGTTAGAAGGCCTAAATGTAAACTAGCCCACTAGTAGATTCGGGCCTTTCATAGGCCGAGTAAACCGCCGACCCTCTTTTCGCAAGAAACTCAATGGGATTTTAGGAGGCTGAGAAGTAGGTTGGGCCTGAAACGTGCTGAACAGCTCACGGGCCGGCAGCAGCCCGAAATGGACCCCAGCCCATGATTGTGCCAATCAAACCGGGCCATAGTTAGGCCCAACTATATGACGGGCTTTAACAGGATGAAATTAATATAGGGCTGAAATGTTAAACGGGCCCTTAACAGGACGAAACTAATATCAGGCCGAATTACTAAATGGGCCTTTAGCAAGTGGGCCCAAAAGCATAGCGTCCAGTTGACGGGCCAAATCTGATATGGGCCATAATTTAGCCCAAAGCCTCTTAAAGGGCCGGACCTGATCTGGGCCGTAATTTGGCCCAAAACATGGTAGGCTTTTAACGGGCCGGATCTCATATGGGCCATTGTTAGGCCCGGAACGTGGCAGGCCATTAATGGACCGGATCAAATATGGATCGACACTTGGCCCAAAACATGGCAGCCAGTTAATGGGCTGGCTTACTAGGGTCCTCAAAATCTTGTGGGCCTATAGCTAGGCCGGCCCATTAATGTAGGCGAAATCTCGTGGGCCTTTAGCTAGGCCGGCCCATTATGGTCCACAAAAATCTTGTGGGCCTTCACCTGGGCCGGCCCATTATGGCCCGCAAAAATCTTGTGGGCCTTTACCTGGGCCGGCCCATTATGGCCCGCAAAATCTTGTGGGCCTTTAGCTGGGCCAGCCCATTATGGTCCGCAAAATCTCGTGGGCCTTTAGCTGGGCCGGCCCATTATGGTCCGCAAAATCTTGCGGGCCTTTAGTTGGGCCGGCCCATTTAAACTTTATGGGCCACTTTTGGGCCGGTCCACGTGTCAACATATATAGGCGCATATCGCCCATTTAATGAGTGACACCTATGCCAACGCGAAGCTGACACGTGTTTCCGTCAGCCAATCAGAATTTTACACGTGGAAAATCCCCATTGGTCCGGGCTATTAACGGGTTATCGGATCCAAAACCGGACCCGATAGCTTAACGGCGTTCCATTACGGTGGATGCCACGTGTCGGTCACCCTTGACGAAAGCACTTCTGTGACGCGTGATTTATCGTCATGGAAGTGGACACTTTCGTGATGATAATTTTGGTAATGTCATGGAACACTTCTACGACAGCACATGTATGACTGTCTTGATTCCGTGATAAATTTGTCATGGATGTACATGCATGACAGAAAACGTGACCTACTATGACAAACGTGTATCATCACGGAAGTGTATTTTTTTGTAGTGCATATGTGAATAATACCCCGCCTCAGCATGTTTAGATGCCACCCAGTCATTATTCTAACCCTTTGGACAATATGATTGCTGCGGCAAAGCGATTGGCGGCTCAACCAGTTGAATGGGAGTCTCAACGGCAATAGAGACATGGCAGGCTAGGGAGCTTCTTCAGACAGCCGTGGCTTAGCAGGCGGCTTATTCTTATAGTCGTGAGCGAATTCATTCAACCCCTCGTCCAAGCTGGAGTTACAACATGCACATTGACTCACCGACAGTTTCAAGCAGTGAATGGCGCCACAACCAGCCTCGCGGACATGACCAGGCGCGCGGTGGTGCCAACGCACAGACTTTGGTGGATCGGGGCAGAGCGCGTCGGGAGGCTGAGATGGTGCCTCAACACATAGCTGATCAGCGTTCTCCGGTATATTCGTCAACTTCAATGGAGGTAGGCATGACCTCTAGAACCTTGGGCGTGCCATGTTTAGTGCCAGCTATACGTAATGAGCGCTTGCCCAAGGATTTTAAGGGTCCTCGTACCTAATTACACAACAGATCAACCCCCTGAAGATTGGGTTGAGAGTTACGAGATGGCAATGGAGCTGCTGGATGTTGGCGATGCCGCATGCGCTAAGTATTTCACCATGATGTTGGATGGAACGACTCGTACTTGGTTGAAAGGGTTGCCGCCCAATTCCATTGGAAATGGGCCGAGTTAAAAGCCCGTTTTATCCAGAACTTTAAAGACATGTGCAAGCAGCCTATGTCTATCGTGGATTTGGACTCTTGTGTCCAAGAAGAGGGTGAGTCAAGAACCCATTGGGTGCGCCGGGTCTCGGCCATCCTGCACTCATCAGATCATATCAATGCTGGTTCAGCAGTTCCAATGTTGGAGAAAAACTATCGTTTTATGCCTCTTAAGCAGAAGCTGGGGCGGCTTAAACGCCACTCCAACAGCATGGGGGAGCTGATGGAGGCTCTTGTCAAGTACGCCGACTCTGATAGTACCAAGGACCCCGAGTCTGATGACGAAAGGTCGGGCAAGGGAAAGAAGAGTAGCAGCACGAAAGGGCAGTAGCATATAACCCGGCGAGTCAGGGTGGCAGTGGTAAGCGCAAAGCTGATGGCAATTTGGATTTTGTGGCTAACACCAATGCACAAGATAATAATCAACACCGAAAGGGAAAGCCGCCTCCTCGGTTTGGAGGGCCAAGGTTCAATCTTGAGGAAATAATGAATCAACCCTGCTCGAAGCTTTGTACGCGAGAAAAGCCGGCCACTCACCTCTGGAAAGATTGCTTTATTATGAGGGAGTACAGAAATTCCAACTTTTTCCAGAACAATCATGGGCCGGGCGGTGGCTCAGGATCCGGTTCTCATGGTCCAGGTCACGGTGGTGGCTGTTCTAATTCTAGTTTCCAGGGCCAAGGCAATCATGGTGGTTTTAATCAACAGTCTGGTCAAGCGAATCAGCAGCAACAGTATGGTTATCAGAGTAATCCGAAGCAGTTGAATAGTGGACAGTATCATGTCTTCACCACGAGCTTGTGTAAGCGAGATCAGAAACTCCATAAGAGGGTAGTAAACACAGTTGAACCGGCAATTCCCCGTTATTTACTGTGGTCTGAACACCCTATTCTTTGGAGTCATGAGGATCACCCATCCCGGGTTGATAATCCGGGCCACTTAGTTTTGGTGGTAGCACCATAGATTGGAGGGTACAAGTTCACTATGGTGCTCATGGATGGAGGCAGTAGCATCAATATCCTTTATTATGATACTTTCCGTCGTATGGGATTGACTGACAAAAATCTTAAGCCATCCAAAACCGTTTTCCATGGAGTGGTGCCTGGTAAGTAGGCATATCCTGTGGGAAAGATCGCTATGGAAGTGGCCTTTGGGGATGAACATGATTCCAGAGTGGAGACTTTGACCTTTGAAGTTGTCAAGATCTAGAGCCCGTATCATGCTCTGTTTGGACGGTCGGCTTATGATAAGTTCATGGCAAGGCCGCGTTATGTTTGTCTACAGCTTAAGATGCCGGGTCATAAGGGCACCATCACTGTACATGGGAGCCGGAAGATAGCCTTGGAATGTGAAGAAGGCGATGCTGCTTACGCTGAGTCTGTCTATGCAACAGAGGAGTTGAAATTTTAGAAGGATAATGTTGACCCGGCGGGTATGACATCTTTGAAGAAGCCAACAACGGAGCATGACCCCTTGTTGAAGTTTTAGTCGGCGGATGACACTAAGCTAGTTGAATCTGTTCCTGGCGATTCATCCAAATAGTTCAACATTAGTGCTAACCTGGATCCGAAATAGGAAAGCGCGCTCATCGAGTTCATCCATGAGAACCGGGACATCTTTGCATGGAAACCTTCAGACATGCCGGGTGTACTGAGGGAACTCGCTGAGCACATTCTCAATATTGATCCAAAGTTTAAACCGGTCAAGCAATTCCTTCGCCGTTTCAACGAAGAGAGGCGCAAGGCCATTGGTGAAGAAGTAGCTCGGCTCTTGGCAGCTGGGTTTATCATTGAAGGTTTTCATCCTGAGTGGTTGGCTAACCCGATGCTGGTACTTAAGAAAAATGGTACCTAGCGCATGTGTGTGGATTACAAACTTAAACAAAGCCTGTCTGGCTGATCCCTTTGATCTCCCCCATATTGATCAGATTATCGATGCTACAGCAGGTTGTGAGCGTTTGAGTTTCTTGGATGCTTATTCTGGTTATCATCAGATCAAGATGGCAGTTAAGGACCAGGAGAAGACGGCTTTTATCACTCCCTTTGGAACCTTCTGCTATGTGTCTATGCATTTTGGCCTCAAGAGTGCCCAGGCGACTTACCAGCAGTGTGTACAGAATTTCCTTCATAGTCAAATTGGGCGTAATGTTCATGCTTATGTGGATGATATTGTGGTGAAGTCCAGGAAGAAGGAGACCCTGATAGATGATTTGAAGGAAACCTTTGACAATCTATGGGTCTACAAGATGATGCTTAACCTGGCCAAGTGTGTCTTTGGTGTACTAGCAGGCAAGCTCTTGGGCTTTCTGGTTTCTGAACGGGGTATTGAAGCTAACCCGGAGAAAATTAAGGCTATCACTTCCCTGGTTAAGCCGGCGTGTATTAATTATGTTCAGCGTCTGGCGGGTCGAATTGCGGCCTTAAGCTGGTTCATAAGCCGGTTGGGTGAAAAGGCTATTCCTCTTTACCAGATGATGAAGAAGACATATCACTTTGTTTGGAGTGATGCTCCTAATCAGGTGTTTGAGGCCTTGAAGAAAAATTGGCTGAGCTGCCGGTTCTTACTTCTCCCATTGATAAAGAGCCTTTGTTGTTATATGTGGCTGCCAATAGCCGAGCGGTCAGTGTGGCGATTGTAGTGGAAAGAAAGGAGTCATGCAAGGAATATGCGGTTCAGCGGCCGGTTTACTACATTAGTGAGGTGCTTATTGAGTCCAAGCAGAGGTACCTGCTTTGGCAGAAGCTTGTATATGGGGTGTTCATGGCTAGTCGAAAGCTCAAGCAATATTTTCTGGGTCATCCCATCACTGTGGTTTGTTCTGCTCCTTTAGGGAATATTATTCAAAACATAGAAGCCACAGGCCAGGTAGCCAAGTGGGCCATTGAGCTTGGACCTCATGGTTTGAAGTATATGCCTCGCACAGCCATCAAGTCTCAAGAAGTTGTGGGTTTCATCAATGATTGGACATAGCTGCAGATGCCTGAGGAGAAGCCGGATAACACATATTGGATTATTCACTTTGATGGATCCACGCAATTGGAGGGCTTGGGGGCTGGAGTTACAAAGTGGGTTGAAGTAGACCGGTTAGTAAGTGTGACGCGGCGACGGCGGTTCAATTCATGAAGAAGGTGATTTTCCATTTTGGCTTTCCACACAGCATTATAACTGATAATGACACTAATCTGTCCAAGGGTGCTCTTTAAGAGTTTTGTCAACGAGAACATATTTGGCTTGATGTATCTTCAGTAGCTCACCCCTAGTCCAATGGTCAAGCTGAGAGGGCCAATCAAGAAATCTTGAAAGGCATCAAGCCCCGGCTTATGGTCCCTTTGCAGAGGACGCCGGGTTGTTGGGTGGAGGAGTTACCTTCCGTGTTATGGAGCATCAATACCACCCCCAACAGATCTACGGGTTACACGCCTTTCTTCATGGTTTACGGAGCAGAGGCGGTTCTCCCTAGTGACATACGTCACAATTCACCTCATGTGGCAGCTTATATTGAAGCTGATAATGAAAAGGCACGTCAGGATGCACTTGACCGGTTAGATGAGGAGTGTGACCTTGCGGCGGCTCATTCGGTGATTTACCAACAAGATCTGCACCGTTATCACAGCCACCGGGTTAAAACCAGAACATTTCAAGAAGGTGAATTGGTGCTCCGGCTTATCTAGGATCAAACTGATATGCAGAAGCTATCCCCACCTTGGGAAAGGCCCTTTGTGGTCAGCAAAAATCTGAACAATGGGTCATACTACCTTATCGATGTTCAAGACCACAAGGAATCACGCACGTCGAAGGAGGAGACCCTCCAGCCTTGGAATATCGCTCATCTTCGGCCTTATTACACTTGAGCCACTGGCTCTTGTGATGTATGTATTTTGACAATGTATACATTATGATGGATATAATAAAGCCGGCATCCCTGATAATTCAGGGCCTCTGTCATTTCATTTTTAAGAATAACAAGTCTTTATTGTCACTTCATATGATCACTTGGGGGCTTCCTGCTCATTGAGCATAGCTATGACTACCATCTTGTTCCGGCTTGTACGCCATGATTACTAAATACTTGGGAGCTTCCTGCTCATTGAGCATAGCTATGATTACCCTATTGATCTGGCTTGTATGCCTGGAATGAAATACTACTCTGGGGCTCTCTGTTCAATGGACAAGAGTTTTTATGACCCTTGTAGTAGGCTTGGAAGCCAGGTGTATTCACCTAAAAACCGAGGTTATCCTTCCTTTTTAAGTCTGCCACTCCGCCTAGATTGACTGGAATGACTCGCCGTACTTTTGACAAGTCAATCTTATACATACCCTGAACTTGTCAAAGTTAAAACTACGATTGGTCATGTGAGGCCCGGCTTATAAGGTTGAATGAAGGTTTAACTCAGTGGTCGTGCGGCCCTTGAATATCACTTGACTTGAAGGCTTGGTGATACGTCTCCAACGTATCTATAATTTTTTATTTTTCCATGTTGTTTTATTATCAATCTTGGATGTTTTATAATCATTTATAGTCATTTTATATCATTTTCTGGTACTAACCTATTGACATAGTGCCAAGTGCAAGTTGTTATTTTTCCCATGTTTTTTACATCGCAGGAAATCAATATCAGATGAAGTCCAAATGCCACAAAACTGCACAATGATTTTTTATGGGCCAGAAGAAAGGCAATGGGCCCTGGTTGAACCTGGGGGGTGCCCCGAGGGGGGCACAACCCACCAGGGCGTGCCAGGAGGCCCAGGCGCGCCCTGGTGGGTTGTGCCCACCTCGGGTGCCCCCCGGACCGCCTCTTTGCTCTATAAATACCCCAAAAATACCAGAACCCTAGAAGCATCGACGAGATATTCATCCAGCCGCCGCAGAGTCCAGAACCACCAGATCCAATCTAGACACCATCTCGGATGGGGTTCACCACCTCCATTGGTGCCTCTCCAATGATGCGTGAGTAGTTCTTTGTAGACCTTCGGGTCCGTAGTTAGTATCTAGATGGCTTTCTCTCTCTAGTTGAATTCTCAATACAATGGTCTCTTGGAGATCCATATGATGTAACTCTTTTGCGATGTGTTTGTTAGGATCTGATGAACTCCGAGTTTATGATCAGTCATATCTTTTTATATCCATGAAAGTTATTTGAGTTTCTTTGATCTCTTATATGCATGATCTCTTATAGCCTCGTATTTCTTCTCCGATATTTGGTTTTTTTTGGGCCAACTTGATCTATTTATCTTGCAACAGGAAGAGGTGCCCGGTAGTGGGTTCGATCTTACGATGCTTGATCCCAGTGACAGAAAGGGAACCGACACGTATGTATCGTTGCTACTAAGGATAAAAAGACGAGATCTATATCTACCGCTATATAGATAAACTGATCTTGTCTACATCATGTCATCGTTCTTATTGCATTACTCCATTGTTCCATGAACGTAATACACTAGATGCATGCTGGATAGCGGTCGATGTGCGGAGTAATAGTAGTAGATGCAGGCAGGAGTCGGTCTACTAATCTTGGACGTGATGCCGATGTAATGATCATTGCCTGGATATCGTCATAATTATTGGAAGTTCTATCAATTGCCCAATAGTAATTTGTTTACCCACCGTTTGCTATCTTTTTTTGAGAGAAGCCACTAGTGAAACCTACGGCCCCTGGGTCTTCTTTATCATATATTTGCTTTGCAATCTATTTTATTTGCTATTTTTATTCAGATCTATTAAACCAAAAATACAAAAATACTTTGCTGCACTTTATTTTATTTGCGGTCTATTAAATCTATTACAATTTTCTCCCGTTATCACACAATTTCTAGCGCCGTACCCCGAAAGGGATTGACAACCCCTTTAAGACATCGGGTTGCGAGGTGTTGTTATTTGTGTGCAGGGTCTGTTTACGTTGTGTTGCTTGGTTCTCCTACAAGTTCGATAACCTTGGTTTCATATCTGAGGGAAATACCTACCGCCGCTGTGCTGCATCATCCCTTCCTCTTTGGGGAAATACCGACGTAGCTTCAAGCAACATCAAAAGTAATTTCTGGCGCTGCTGCCGGGGAGGATCTTCAACATATACCAGGTTCCTAATCACAAATCTCATCTCCTTGCAATTTACATTATTCTCCATTTGCCTCTCATTTTCCTCTCCCCCACTTCACAAAATTTTGCCGTTTTAGTCGCCTCTCTTTTTCCGTTTGCCGTCTTCTTGCCAAATCTGTTTTTGAGTGCAATCTTGTTGTGTAGCATCATGACTCAAGAGAACACCAATTTGTGTGATTTCTCAAATACCAACAACAATGATTTTATTGGCACTCCGCTTGCTGCTCCCGCCTGTCGGGGGGAAACTGACCCATGAACACCTATGGGGCCGGCGGACCGGGCCCCTTTCGGTTTGGCGGGGGGCGGAGGTCGCACAAAGAGCAGATCGAGGTGAAGCACACGAGCGGTTTACCCAGCTTCGGAGCTCTCCGAAGAGATAATACTCCTACTGTTGCTTGTCTGGCTGTATTCTCTTGCGTCCTTGCTCTCCAGAGAGAGCGTGGTGTCTTTCTGGTTTACAAATGAGTCGAAGCCACCGAAACTCCGAACCGAACCCCCTCTACGTTGCGCATGGGCCTCCTTTTATACGCTAAAGGGGTCACCGACAGGTGGCAATGCAGAGAAGGGCACAAATGTAAAAAGCAAGGTGGTTGGTAGAGTTGTTTGTACAGTGCACCCTACCTAACTCTGACGGCAGGGGAAAAGGGCATTAAATGCCCGTCTGAGTCGCCCAAACAGTACAGAAAGGGACCGTTAGGGGCGCCACCGTTCGCCATGACGGTGATCTTGTCAGCTTCGCATGCCACAGTGTACCGCTGGCTGCACAGCCTCCCGCCACGCGCGTCTGGAGAGGCCCCCAGAACGACATGTTGGCGGATGAGCTGGAGCGTGGGCACAGAGTGGCCGCCTACCGCGGCAAGCGCCTTGCCGCTGCTGCTATCTTGTCGGGCCCGGAGGCTTGTCGCTCACCGGGCTTCGAGGTACCTTGGTTAGTCTTCCCGGCAAGCTCCTCTTGCCGGGGCCTTGTTGCCTTGTCGGAGCGCGTGGCGCGTCGCGGCAAGTTCCTTGGAGTGCCTCGGTTGGCCTTCCTGGCAAGCTCCTCTTCTCGGGGCCTTGTATCCTGAGCTTAAATACTTTGTTCCTGAATGGCTCCAAGGGAACCTTGGAGGGTCTTGGCGTTCGCCCGGCAAGCCTTGCCGCGGGGCGCTGCAACTGCCCGTGCACAAGTTCGGGGTACTAGGGTACCCCTATTCTAGTACACCGACAGGAGCCCCCGGGCCTGGGCCAGACACGGTGCCGAGCGCTGTTGGGCCAGGCCCAAGACAGGGCACGGGCACACGCGGACTGGGCCACACCAAATCTCGCTCCGTATCCACCGCACTCTCCCATAACGGCATGTGTTGAATGCGGCATCGTGGTGGAGATCGTGGGTGGTTGTTTATTAGGAAGGGTGAAACGTCCGCCCCGTCCCTCTTTATAAGCAGAGGAAACAGGGGCAGTTCGTCCCCCCTCGGTGGTTGCTACTACTCCATCTTCAAGAAACTCCGCCGCTCCCCCCTTCTTCTCGAAGCCGAGAGAGCAGCGCTCCGCCCCCCCCCCATTGTCACCAGCATCTCCACGGCGTCGACCTCCCTCACCACCTCTGCCATGGCCCCGAAAGCCGACAAGGGATAGGGCGTGAAGTCGGCCGAGGCGCAGCGGCTCGCGGCGCTGCGGAAGGAGCGGGCGATCTTCTCCCCTCAGCTCGGCGTGCAGGAGCTGAGGGAGTACTTCTACCTTTTTTGGGCAACGGAGACGCGTGCGCATCCACGCACGAGGGTATTCCCGGCTACTGCTTCGAAGCCGGCTCCAAACGGGTACCCATTCTTTGCACTATTCTTCTATTGCGGGCTCTGCCCGCCCTTCTCGGAGTTCTTCTGCGATATCATGAACACATACGGCTTCCACCTCCTTGACTTCACCCCCAATGTTGTCCTGACTATGGCAGTTTTCGCACATTTGTGCCAAAACTTTGTCGGAGTCCACCCCAGTGTTGCCCTTTTCCACCACTACTTCATTCCTCGGGTAGAGAGAGGAGAGCCGCTTGCCGGAGGTATTGCCTAGGTCTCGAGAGTCGGCAAGAAGGAGGCGTACTTGGATGGTGAGCTCTGCAGCAAGTGGGAGGAGTGGAGAGCGGAGTGGTGCTGGATCGTCGAGGAGAATCCGCAGCCCTTCACCGCCGTGTGCCAAGCTCCAGTAGTGCGCGGCAATGACTGGAGCAACGTGGCCCCGGAAGATGAGAGGCTGAAGATCGCCATCACTAGGATTCTTCGCCTCAGGCTTGCCAGGCTCACTGTAGGTGCTGTCGGGGCAGATTTCCTCCGCCGCCGCATTGCCCCCCTGCAGGAGAGGGGGAGGCCCGCCTGGGAATTCAAGAACTCGGCGGACATCATGAGACTGCGGCCGGGCCTCAACTACAACTTTACCGTCTTGGAGCTGGATGCAATGCTTCTGGAGTTGTTCAAACGCGACCCCCAGCACCCATTCATGCTGCCGAGGGGCGTTGTCCCATTATGCAACAACTCTTCGCTTGACCGGATCCGCGCCATGATGCCGTTGTGCGATTCACACGGAATCGTTCCAACTTGGCAAGAGCCTGCGGAGGACGTCGTGCAAGCGTTCTTCGACAACTTGGAAGAGGTGCCGGTCCACGCTGACGAGCAGAAGAGCCTCACGCGTGACACCACCGACGAGGAGCTGCAGCGCATCGCCACTAGGGCGGAAGAGGCTGCGGCCGTAGCTGCCGCGGGCGCATTCGGGTTCACCATGGAGGAGGCGGAGGCTGCAGAGGCGGCAAACCTTGCCGAGCGCGCGGAGTTTGTTGGCGAGGAGGAGCCTGCTGGTTCCGAAGCCGGGCCGAGCGAGGCCGGCGAGGAAGAGCCCGAGCCCTCAGAAGGCTTGCCGCAGGTGGAGCCCCCGGCCCCGCCAAGAAGGCGTCTTCGCAGGGCTGCGGACGTAGCGGGGTGGCAGCCGGCTCAACAGCCGCCAAGCCGTGCGACACGCTCTACCGCGGCAAGTCATGTTGCCGCGGGAGCGCCTCAAGCAGCAGCGGCAACTGGAGCGGGATCTTCCCGGGCCACCGCCACCGCTCCCGCCAAGCGGGCAAGGGACCCTACTCCTCTGTCTCGCCGCACCGTAGGAGGGCCGGACTTCGATCTTTCCGCGCTCAGCTCCGACAAGGAGGAAGAAGAGTGAGTTTCTTTGGTGTTCTTGTAGTTCTCCAATCTTGCTGTTTATATCTTGTATCTGACTTGCTCCAACCTGGACTCTTTTCTTTTCAGGACGCTGGCCCAGAGAGCGGCGAAGAGGGCCAAAGCCGTGGTGATCGTCATCGAAGATGACCCCACCTTGTCAATAGGGGGTGGGTCTGAGATCACCTTGACGGACCCGGCAATCACTCCTCAAAGCAGCCCCCAGCGCAGCCCCCAGCGTAAGCTCATAGTTTAGCCTTCTGCTGCCGGGCACGCTTGAGCGCTCTTTCATTTGTTGATATCTTGTTTGTTGATTTGTGTAGGAGCAGAGCAGCCACATCAGGAGCACCCGGAATCTGGTCCCGAAGTGCCCTCTGCTTCGACTATGCCGCCAAGGGAGGGGTTCCCGGTAAGGGAGAGCTCTCCGGCAAGGGAGAACTCTCTGGCAAGGGACAGCACTGTCGATCCTGCGGTGACCGAGACCGCAACTGTAGATCTTGGCGCAGGTAATTCATTTGTCAGAAAACTCTCCCTTGGGTTCTTCTTCTTATGATTTTCTTCTCTTGGATTTTTGATCGATTTTTCTCCCTTCTTCGTTTTTCAGACCCCTCTGCTATTGAGCCAATGGAGACAGAGGGCGCCGGCGAGGAAAGGGCCGGTGATGATGAGACTGCCGACGAGGAGGCCGCCAGGGCTGCCGCTGCAGAAGCAGGCGAGGGGTCGGGCGATCGCACTGACGACCCTGAGGCCGCAGGAGCGCCAGGCGCTGCGCCGACCGCCGATCCCTCTACTGCTTCTGCGGAGCCGGGCTCTGAGGAGCCCCAGTCCGGCGCCTACTTGAAGGCCGGCGACGACATCTTCATCAAGCTACCCTGGGCATCGAGCTCCAGGGCGCCAGTCGAGGGGGAAACTTTTGACGGGGAGGTGCTCGCCTCTGCTGGGCTGTCGTTGGTCAACGCGCCCAGCAGCAGCAGTGGCCAGCCCGAGGAGGAGCAGCTCCTGCGGAAGCTGCTGTCACTCTACCGCGCCCGGCAAGCCAAGCTGGCTTCCCGGGAAGCGCTTGTCGCGAAGGCGGGAGTGGACATGGAGAAGCGCGCGGAGGAGCTCCGGGGCCAAAATCAAGAAGCTCTCCGGTCTATGGCGCAGGAGCGGGAGCGACTCGACGAGGAGCGCACGACCTTCCTTCTCGAGAAGGCCGAAGCTGAGGAGGAGCAAAGGCTGGCCGCCGAGGAGCAGTCCGCGCGGGAAGGTGAACTAGTGCAGCGGAAGGCCAACCTCGACAGCTACGAGGAAGAGCTCGCGGAGCGCGAGCAGGCACTTGGCGGGGCGCTCAAGGAGGCAAAGGACGTTGCGGCAACTGCAGAGGCCGCCAAGAAAGAGCTGGAGGAGAAGGTGGCGTAGCTGGAGGCCGATATTGGGAAGAGCGGAGAGGAGCTTGCCGCGCTCAAGCATGAGCGCGAGAAGGATGCTGCCGCCCACGGTGAGCTGCAAGGTCTTCTCGCGGAGAGGGGCAAGGAGCTCAGCGCCGCCATGGATTCCAAAGCAGACCTGGAGCTGAAGCTGGCCACGCTGACACAAACGCTGGAGGCCGCCAAGGAGCGGGAGAAGACCTTGTCGGAGAAGGTCAAGGCTGACGCGGCGTTGCTGGAGAGCATCGCAGTTACCCAGAACTCGTTCAGAGACACTGTGGAGCACTGGACCGAGGGTCTGGTGAATATTGCCGCAGTCATCAACGAGGAGCTGGCGCAGCTGGGGATGGAGGACTTTGGGTATCCTTCGGACGAGAGTCTCCAACCCAGCGCCAAGCTCAGCCTGTTCTTCAAGGGCGTGGTGACGGCACTCCAGCGGCTCCGGGAGAGGATCCCGAAGCAGCTGGCCGACGAGTCGTGCAAAATCTGCGCCGGGGTTCTCCAGAAGGTGCTGATGAAGGTGGCCTTCCGCAATCCAGGCCTTAGCTTCACCAACGTCCTCAGGTCCTTGCCACCTAACGCCGATCTGGATGCACTCAAGGCCCTTGTCGCACCCATTGTGGACAAGGTGAGCGAGATCAAGAGGGTCGAGGGCGGACGCATAGACTAGGCCGTTCATTCCTTCTTTTCCCTTGTCGCTGCTAGTCATGTTATGAAAACATTCTGTTAGAGCTGCGACAAGTTATCTCGTAATATAACTTGATTTCTGTTATCAATTGCTATGTTATTTCCTCTACTAGATTCCTTCCTTTGTATGTTTTTACCCTACGCTTCTAGGGAACTTGTCGGCGCAAGCGCCCGAGCCGCGAGCGCTGAGTGCGGAACTTCAGCAGCCTGCTAGCGGCGCTGCTTCCGACAAGAAACCTTGTCGCGACTAGATGCAGCACACTCAAGCTGTTGAGCGTACTCGAAACAAAGTAAGGGCGCAACTAGCCACGAGTTGGTTCCTCCGCGCACAGGTTTTCCATACAAAGCAGGGTCGTTCGAGGAAGATAACTCAAAAATTTAAAAACTGATTGCTCAAACTTTGGCAACTTAGCTTTTCTGCCGTTTGCTTCCCGGCAAGGCAAAACTTTGCTTGAACGACGCCTGGTCCATACCACAATCTTCTCCTTCCCCCCCCAGCAAACTTGTGTGCGAGGGAACCTTCTTTTCCTTTGTTGAAAAAGAAGAAAGAAGAGAAAATAATAATATGGAGCTCTTTGGCTCGTTACTGCTTACCAGATGTCGGTGCTGCACAAAGTGTCAGATAATCGCATGCAAGAAAGAAACTAATGCATGAAGTGGACAAGTTGTGCGGAGCACATGGGGGTTTTGCTTATGCACGGGATCTGCGCCCGGCTTTGTACAAAGGATTACATGCAACAGCGGCAAGACTTGTACAAAAGGTGGTTGCCGGAACGGGTTCCGACAACCGTGCCCTACGGGAAAAACTTACGAAGATGTTCTATGTTCCAGGAGTTGCTCACCGGAATGCCATCTTCGGTCTCAAGGCGGACAGCGCCGGGCCTTGTGACTCGTTTCACCCTATAGGGGCCTTCCCACTTCGGCGTCAACTTGTTGGAATTCTTGGCGGACTGAACACGCCGAAGAACAAGGTCGCCTTCCTTGAAGCTTCTGGCTTTAACTTTGCGGCTATGATAGCGGCGCAAAGCTTGCCGGTATCGAGCAGCTCGCACAGCAGCCTGAAGACGATCTTCCTCAAGGAGCAGCGCGTCGTCTTGCCGCAGCTGTTCTTGCTCAAGCTCCTCATAAGCGAGCACTCGAGGCGATCCGTATACGAGTTCCATGGGGAGAACTGCCTCTGCTCCATAGATTAGAGCGAAAGGTGTCTGGCCAGTGGCTCGATTTGGCGTCGTCCTGATCGACCAAAGAACCACTGGCAGCTCCTCGATCCAGTTTCTTCCGCACTTGCGCAGCCTGTCGAAAGTTCTGGTCTTCAGCCCGCGCAGCACTTCAGCATTTGGCCTCTCTGCTTGACCGTTGCTTCTCGGATGAGCAACTGAAGCGAAGCAGACCTTGGCGCCAAGGTCTTGGACGTACTGCATGAAGGTGCGGCTCATAAATTGTGTGCCGTTGTCGGTGATGATCCTGTTAGGGATCCCGAAACGACAAACAATTGACCTGAAGAACTAGACTGCTGACTGTGCTGTCACCTTCCTCACTGGCTGCACTTCCGGCCAGTTTGTGAACTTGTCGATTGCAACGTACAAGTACTCAAAGCCCCCGACAGCTCGGGGGAAAGGGCCGAGGATATCGAGCCCCCAGACCGAAAATGGCCAGGATAAAGGGATCGTCTGGAGAGCTTGAGCTGGTTGGTGTATCTGTTTGGAGTGGAACTGGCATGATTCACACTTGGTTACTTGTGCAGTTGCATCCTGGAGGGCTGTCGGCCAAAAGAAGCCTTGCCGGAAAGCTTTGCCGGCAAGTGCTCTTGCGCCAATGTGGTGGCCACATATGCCTCCATGTATCTCTGCCAACAGCTTTTGTCCATCTTCCCGGCAAATACACTTCAATTTCACACCGTTTGAGTCTTCTTCTGTACAGTATGCTATCGACAAACTGGTACATACTCGACTTGCCGGGCTACTCTTTCCGCTTCTTCTTGCTCTTTGGGAAGTTCTCCTGTCTGAAGGAAATGGACAATCTGCTGTGCCCATGCTGGAGCTTGTCGCTCGACAACAAGGACTAAAGGCGCATCTGCTGCTGCGGGAACATCCACTTCTACGGCAAGGACTTGCGGTCCTGCCGGAGCTTGATGTTCCCCGGCAAGCTTGCCGGAGCAAAACTTGTCGGGAGCGTCTGCTTCAATGGAACAAACCATAAGGCTTGCCGGAGCAGACTGCTCCTCAGCATCCTTGGTGTCGATCTTGGGGACTTTCTTGGCGGCGGCTTCGGGAAGTTCTGCCGGAAAGTAGTCACCAGAAATCAACTTCCTCTTCTTGCTTTGTCCAGTTGATGGTGTTACGGATGGTTGAGTCAACTTGAGCACAAAGATCCCTGGTTCCACAGGTAACTTTAGTGCGGCGCACTTCGACAAGCCATCAGCAATGTCATTCTGAGCTCTTGGGATATGCTCCATTTGTAGGCCGTCAAAATGCTCTTCTAGCTTCCTCACTTCATCAACATATGCTTCCATCAATGGACTTTGGTAGCTCTTGTTTACTTGGCGGACGACAAGTTGCGAGTCACCCTTGACAATAAGCTTCTTGATCCCAAGGTCTGCTGCAATTCTGAGACCGGCAAGCAATCCTTCATACTCTGCAGTATTGTTGGTTGCTTGTTCCTTGGGAAAGTGCATATGGACTACGTACTTGAGGTGCTCTCCGGTGGGTGCGACAAGCAGCACGCCCGCACCGGCGCCTTGCAGCGAAAAGGCACCATCAAAGTACATCAGCCACTCTTTACTTGCTTCTTTGACGGGGATGCTCGTCTCTGGAATTTCTTCATCTGGTGTTGGTGTCCACTCCGCTATGAACTCTGCCAATGCTCTGCTTTGGATAATTGAAGTGCTCTCAAACTTGAGGCCAAAGCTTGACAGTTCCAGCGCCCACTCGACAATCCTGCCTGTTGCTTCTGGATTTTGCAATATCCTCTTCAGCGGAAAGCGAGTGACAACTATGATATCATGTGCTTGAAAGTAATGGCGCAGCTTTCTCGAGGCCATGAGAAGGCCGAAAAGCAGTTTCTGCACGCCGGAGTACATTGACCTAGCCCCCTGCAGAAGGGAACTGACAAAGTAAACTGGGCGCTGCACCATTCTTTTCTGCATCTTGTCGTGCTCCTGCGCAGATCCATCCTTGTCGGGACCAGAGCTTGTCGGCGAAACCCCCTGCTTGTCGCTCGATGCATCTGCCGGGGTTGCTGGCTCATCGTCTGCCTCCCTCTCTGCCACTAACGCAGCACTAACCACTTGATTGGTCGCCGCTATATACAGCAGCAACTTTTCTTGCGGCTTAGGTGCGACAAGTGTTGGAGTGGAGGACAGGTATCTCTTCAAGTCCTGCAGCGCAGCCTCCGCCTCCGGAGTCCATTTCATTGGACCTGCCTTCTTCAAAATTTTGAAAAATGGCAGGGCGCGTTCAGCAGATCTAGAGATAAACCTGCTGAGAGCAGCCACGCAACCGGCAAGCCTTCGTACATCCTTGATGCACTTTGGTGCTTCGATCTGCTCAATGGCCTTGATCTTGTCGGGTTTGGCTTCAATTCCCCGCTGAGACACGAAGAACCCGAGAAGCTTGCCGGAAGGGACTCCAAACACGCACTTCTCGGGGTTAAGCTTGAGGTTGATCTTGCGCAGATTTGCAAATGTCTCGTCTAAATCTTGAATTAGGGTCGCCCTGTTCTTGCTCTTGACCACTATGTCATCCATGTAGGCTTCCACATTTCTGTGCATCTGCGGTTCAAAAGCATGGTGGACTACCCTTGCAAATGTTGAACCAGCATTCTTCAAACCGAAAGGCATCTGCACGAAGCAGTACGTGCCACACGGGGTGATAAATGCGGTTTTCTCTTCATCTTCTTCTGCCATGAAGATCTGATGGTATCCTGAGTATGCATCAAGAAATGAAAGCAAATCACATCCGGCTGTGGAGTCAACAATCTGGTCAATATGCGGCAAGGGAAATGGGTCTTTGGGACAAGCTTTATTAACATCAGTGAAGTCAATACAAAGTCTCCATTTCCCGTTAGCCTTGCGCACAACAACAGGATTGGCCAACCATGTGGGATGGAGCACTCCTCTGACAAGGCCTGCTGCTTCCAACTTCTTGATTTCTTCTGCTATGAATTCTTGGCGCTCCACTGCCTACTTCCTGACTCTCTGCTTGACGGGCCGCGCATGAGGACAGACGGCAAGGTGGTGCTCAATTACTTTCCTGGGAACACCGGGGATATCAGACGGTTGCCATGCAAACACGTCGACATTCACCCGCAGGAAAGCAACGAGCGCGCTTTCCTATTTGGGGTCAAGGGTGGCGCTAATGGTGAAGGTACCACCAGCGCCATCCTCCTTGGCAGACACCTTCTTGGTCTCAGGTGGAGCTGCCATTGCCTTCTTACACTTGCCGGTGGAGCTCGATGGTGCGTCCTCGACGGTAGCGCAGCACTCCGAAGAGGTACGCTTGCCGGAGTGGGCATCAGAGCTCTTGCCGAACTTGGTCTTCTTCTTCCCCCTGGGAGCTTCAGCGGCAAGTGTCTTGTGTTCTGCTGCGGCTGCTGCTTCCCGGTAGATCTTGTCGGCGCAGATAAGAGCATCCTTCTTGTCGCCAGGGACAGAGATGATACTTATCGGGCCTGGCATTTTCAGTACGTTGTACGCATAGTGAGATGCTGCCATGAACTTGGCGAGTGCTGGACGACCAAGGATTCCATTGTAAGGTAATGGAAAATCAGCAACATCAAACGTGACCCTCTCAGTCCTGAAGTTCAGCTCGCTGCCAAATGTTACCGGCAACGTGATCTTTCCCTTCGGCTTGCTCCTTCCCGGGTTGATTCCTTGAAATGTACCGGTCTCTTCGAGCTCGCTGTCAGGGATCTGGAGTTTCTGGAGCACCGCGGAGGAGATCAGATTCAAGCCGGCCCCGTCGTCAACTAGCATCTTTGTGACCTTGAGGTTGCGGATTGTTGGTGAAACCAACATCGGCAAACACCCGACCGCGGTTATGCGATCAGGGTGGTCCTCAATATCAAAGATGATAGGCGTGCTGGACCATTTCAGAGGCTTGTGTGACTCGACGGGTGGTTCTGCTGCATTAACTTCCCGCACCCACTGCTTCAGCTGACGGTGCGAGGTGTGCAGAGAAGCACCACCGTCAACGCACAGAACCTCTGTGGCTTTCTGGAACTCCTGCTCATCAGTCTCCTCATCATCCATGTCTTCATCGTCGTCATCATCTTCATCCTTGTCGCGGCCACGAGGAGGTCGGTCCCCTTGCCGCTGTTTGGCTTTGCCGCGGCGTCCTCCTCGGTCGGGACGTTTCTTGCCAGATCCCCTAGCACCTTCCTGGGCCTTCTCCTTGTCGCGCCGCTCGTATTCAGCTTTCTGTTGCTCAACAAGCTGCTCGACTTTCTTACAGTTCTGGAGATCATGGCCCTTGGTGCGGTGAATCTTGCAATACTGCTTGTTGGTGCCGTCCTGCTTGTCGGCGACCGCCACCTTCGCGGCAACCTCCTTGCCGGAGTCATCAGCTTTGGCCTCCTTGGCGCCACCACCGTTGCCGGACTGCTCAACAACTAGCACCTCTTTAGCTTTTTTCCTTCTGTTGTTCCGCCGCCGGTTTTTCCTTGACGGGGCAGCATCTTCACTGTCAGATCCTCCCGCCCCTACATTCTCTCTGGGGAGCCTCCTCCCTTCTTCAGCATGTGCACACTTGTCGGCCAGTGCATATAACTCGCTGACGTCCCTGATCTTGCACATCGCCATTTCCTCCCGCATCCTGCGGTTTCGCACATTCTGATGGAACGCGCTGATCACCGCGGCAGGGTGGACATCTGGGATGTTGTGCTGCACACTGCTGAATCTCTAAATGTACTTGCGCAGGGGCTCTCCTTCCTTTTGGGCGAGCAGATGAAGATCACTCTCCTGGCCGTGAGGCTTGTGTCCGCCTGTGAAGGCGCCGACAAACTGATGGCACAGATCAGCCCAAGAAGATATGGAGTTGTCCGGCAAGTGCATGAGCCAGGACCTGACGTTGGGCTTGAGCACCAGCGGGAAGTAGTTGGCAAGGATCTTGTCATCTCGCCCCCCGGCAGCCTGTACCGCAATGGTATAGATGCTGAGGAATTCTGACGGATGCGTCTTGCCGTCGTACTTCTCCGGTACGTCTGGCTTGAAGTTCTTTGTGCTGGGCCACTGGACTTGCCGCAGCTCACGAGTGAACGCAGGGCAACCGACCGCGTACGGCAGATCGCCTGGTTCCCTTGGCTCATGCATGTCAACAGAGGGCCCAGCGCGCTTGTCGGATTGACGCCGCGCTTCTCTCTGGCGCTCGATGCGAGTTCGAGCTTCTTCTTGTTGTGGATCGCGACGAGCTCGTGGATCCGACGATGCGGTGGAGTCGCTGTCGAGGTGGATCCGGCGAGTCGGCGATCTTGGCCTTCGGGGTGGTGATTGCATGGTAGTTGCACCTCCACCCGTTTCGTCACCACCGGCTCGCGCCTGGCAACCCTGCCGTGGCGGTGACGCGCTCGGCCGCCGTGGAGTGTCGCCGTTGGCGTAGCCGATGAGACTATGAATGTTGGCCCTCCATTCGTCGATCTTGTCCGACGTTGGAGGGTAATCTAGGAGAAGTTGAGCTCGCGCCAAAGCTTCTGCTGGAGTGGTGGGTGGCAGTGGCGGACGGCGCGAGGAGCGGGACGTGCTCGAACTTCTAACTATGTTAGAAGGAGCAGTATCCCGTCCAGGCGACCGTGCCCCGCTCGTGCCAGCATGCTGGCGTGCATGCTGGTCTTGAGCAGTCCGAGATCCACCAGCTTGGCCTTGGTCTATCATGCGCATGGCGCTGCGAGTGCCATGGTGCTGTTGATCTTGCGCATCCTGAGAGTGGTGCGGAACATGTACAGTCGCCGAGGTTTGTGCAGCCTTGTTCTTGGACCTGGCAGCATCATGAGCTTCCTCGTCGGTGTCCATTCTTCCATCGGCGTCCATTCCACCATCTGTTTGCTCCAACAGTGGCGGAAGTGACGTGGACGGAGCGGCTGCCGCCGAAGTCTTCTTCTTCGTTGGCATGTTGATGAAGGGAATGAAGATCTAGCTCGTGTGAACACTCGATCAGGTTCACACAATCTCGACGCCCCCCTACCTGGCGCGCCAAAGATGTCGGGGGGAAACTGACCCACGAACACCTATGGGGCCGGCGGACCGGGCCCCTTTCGGTTCGGCGGGGGGCAGAGGTCGCACGAAGAGCAGATCGAGGCAAAGCACACGAGCGGTTTACCCAGCTTCGGAGCTCTCCGGAGAGATAATACTCCTACTGCTGCTTGTCTGGCTGTATTCTCTTGCGTTCTTGCTCTCTAGAGAGAGTGTGGTGTCTTTCTGGTTTACAAATGAGTCGAAGCCACCGAAACTCCGAACCGAACCCCCTCTACGTTGCGCATGGGCCTCCTTTTGTACGCTAAAGGGGTCACCGACAGGTGGCAACGCAGAGAAGGGCACAAATGTAAAAAGCGAGGTGGTTGGAACAGTTGTTTGTACAGTGCACCCTACCTAACTCTGATGGCAGGGGACAAGGGCATTAAATGCCCGTCTGAGTCGCCCAAACAGTACAGAAAGGGACCGTTAGGGGCGCCACTGTTCGCCACGATGGTGATCTTGTCAGCTTCGCATGCCACAGTGTACCGCTGGTTGCACAGCCTCCCGCCACGCGCGTCTGGAGAGGCCCCCAGAACGACACGTTGGCGGATGAGCTGGAGTGTGGGCACAGAGTGGCCGCCTGCCGCGGCAAGCGCCTTACCGCTGCTGCTATCTTGTCGGGCCCGAAGGCTTGTCGCTCACCGGGCTTCGAGGTACCTTGGTTAGTCTTCCCGGCAAGCTCCTCTTGCCGGGGCCTTGTTGCCTTGTCGGAGCGCGTGGCGCGTCGCGGCAAGTTCCTTGGAGTGCCTCGGTTGGCCTTCCCGGCAAGCTCCTCTTGCTGGGGCCTTGTATCCTGAGCTTAAATACTTTGTTCTTGAATGGCTCCAAGGGAACCTTGGAGGGTCTTGGCGTTCGCCCGGCAAGCCTTGCCGCGGGGCGCTGCAACTGCCCGTGCACAAGTTCGGGGTACTAGGGTACCCCTATTCTAGTACACCGACACCGCCACTAGTACGGAGACATATGATATTAATACTGCTTTGCTGAATCTTGTTATGAAAGGCCAATTTTCCGGTACTCCTAATGAGGATGCCACGTACCATCTTAATACCTTCATGGAATTATGCGATATGCAAAAGAAAAAAGTTGTGGACAATGATGTGGTCAAGACATTCTCTTTACATGATTCTGCAAAAATTTGGTTCTCTTCTTTGCCTCGTAATAGTATCGATTCTTGGAACAAGTGCAAAGATGCTTTTATCACTAAGTATTTTCCTCCCGCAAAAATTATTTCCCTTAGAACCCAGATCATGAATTTCAAGCAACTTGAACATGAGCATGTTACACATTCTTGGGAAAGGATGAAAATGATGCTAAGGAATTGCCCAACTCATGTGTTAAATCTTTGGATGATCATACAAAATTCTTATGCGGGGTTGAATTTTGTTTCTCGTAATCTTGTAGAGTCCGCCGCGGGTGGTACTTTTATGGAAATTTCTTTGGATGAAGCCACCAAATTGCTTGATAATATCATGACAAATTATTCACAATGGCACACCGAAAGAGCTCCTACTAGTAAAAAGGTTAATTCGGTTGAAGAAATTTCTTCTTTGAGTGCTGAAGTTGATGCTCTTATGAAATTGGTTGCTAGTAAAAGTGCTCCTATTGATTTTAATTATATGCCTTTGTTCACTTTGATTGAGAAAAATAGTAATGCCATCAATGTGAATTTTATCTCTAGAAATAATTTCAACAACATTGCTTATAGAGGAAATTTTAATCCTAGGCCTTTTCCTAGTAATTCCTCTAATAATTATGGCAATTCCTATGGAAATCAATCTTACAATAATAATAGGAAGACCTCTGATCTTGAGAATAATATTAAAGAATTTATCAACACACAAAAAGTTTTCAACACTTCCATAGAAGAAAAATTGAATAAGATTGATGATTTGTCTAGAAGTGTTGATAGAATTGCTCATGATGTGGAAAATCTCAAGATGAAAATCTTTGTGCCTAAAGTTGATGAATCAATTAAAGCTCTTTATGTTTCTGTGGATGAAAGTAAGAAAAGAACTGCTATGCTTAGAGCTAAAAGAGAATTTTTAGAAAAAGCTTTTTTCTAGTTATTATTCTTGCAAAGATGATGAAGTCTTAAAATGATTGGTGTTTCTTGTATTGATTCCTTGTTTAGTAAAGTTAAGAATGATATAAAAGGTATTGTAGAAGAGTCAACTTTAAGTAGAAGGCGTCCCAATATTTCAGAGGGTGAAAAAATTGTTAAGAAAATTGATGAAAGTGGGTTTGGAGAGGTCAAAACTTTAGCTAGTGATGTGCCCACTCTTTTGGATTACAAATAGTTTAATTATGATAGTTGCTCTTTGATTGATTTTATTTATTTGTTGCAATCCTTGATAAATTCATTCAATTCTTATGAACAAAACAAAGCTTTTACTAAACATATTGTTGATGCTATGATGAAAGTTTTGAAGAAAAATTGGAATTAGAAGTTTCAATTCCTAGAAAATTGCATGATGAATGGGAACCTACTATCAAAGTCAAGATTAAAAATTATGAGTGTTTTCCTTTGTGTAACTTGGGTGCTAGTGTTTCTACAATTCCGAAATCTTTATGTGATGTGCTTGGTCTCAACAATCTTGAAGAATGTTCCTTGAACTTGCACTTGGCAGATTATACATTTAAATAGCCTATGGGAAGAATTAATGATGTTCTTATTCTTGCAAATAGGAATTATGTGCCCATAGATTTTATTGTTCTTGATATTGATTGCAATCCGTCTTGTCCAATTATTCTTGGTAGACCGTTTTTACGCACGATCGGTGTCGTGATTGATATGAAAGAAGGCAATATTAAGTTCCAATTTCCTTTGAGGAAAGGTATGGAGCACTTTCCTAGTAATTAAGCCACCTTATGAATCAATCATGAGGGCATTTATGGATCTCGAACCAAAGATGACAAAACTTTGATCCTTGCTTTATGCCTAGCTAAGGGCGTAAAACTATAGCGCTTGTTGGGAGGCAACCCAATGAATAAAATTTATTTTTGCTTTTTTTTTGTTCTTGTGTGTTTACACAATTATGCTACTATTATGAGTGTGTTTTTTGTGTTTTAATTAGTGTTTGTGCCAAGTAGAACCAATATGATCTTCTTGGGTGATAGTTGTTTGATCTTGGTGAAAAAGACAGAAACTTTGTGCTCACGAAGATAATTGTTGAAGTTCACCAGAACGTGATAAATTGCCAAAGTATTTTGCAGAATATCAATACACAAATTATCCAGGTTGTCCTAGTTTTTCAGAATTTTTGGAGTTCCATAAGTATTCGAAAATATCAGATTTCTAGAGACTGTTCTGTTTTGACAGATTCTGTTTTCTTTGTGTTGTGTGCTTATTTTGATGGCTCTATGGTTTTCTTTGATGAGTTTTTTCCATAGAAAAGTTGGAATATAGTAGATACAATACAAAAAATTGGTTTGGTACAGCACTTATAGTAGTGATTTATTTTTCTTACACTAACGGATCTCACGAAGGTTTTGTTGAGTTTTGTGTGATTGAAGTTTTCAAGTTTTGGGTTATCTTACGATGGATGAAGGAAGGATGTAAGAGCCTAAGCTTGGGGATGCCCCGGCATCCCAAGCTATTATCCAAAAATGAGCAACCAACTAAGCTTGGGGATGCCCCCGAGTGGCATCGCCGCTTTCTTCCAACAACTATCGGTATTTTACTCGAGGCTATATTTTTATTGGTCTCATGATATGTGTTTTGCTTGGAGCGTCTTGTATGATATGTGTCTTTGCTTGTTTTATTTTTTATTTTAAGTCATCAATCCTTTCTGGACACACCTATTTGAGAGAGCCAAAATTATATCATGATTTGTTAGAATTGCTCTCTATGCTTCACTTAAATCTTTAATGAGCTAGGACTTGCTCTAGTGCTTCATTTATATCTTTTTGAGCATGGTGTGCTTAGTATTTTTGAAGAAATGCACTCTTTCTTCACTTAGATTTATTTGAGACTTAGTAAATTTTTTGAAGAAATTCTCTCTTGCTTCACTTAAATTATTTTGAGAGAAAGAAAATTTGTTATGCTCATGATCTTCACTTATATTTGTTTGAGCTTATGAAAAGCAACACATGAAAATTCGTCCCAAAGTGATAGATATCCAAGAAGGATAAATAAAAAGAAAAAATCTCATGAAGATCATTGGACAAAATAAACTTGATTCTTAGTAATATTTTTGAGATATGATGATGTGATATGTGAGTTATGTTGATGAGTAATTATGCTCTAGTAAGAATATTGGTGTTAAGGTTTGTGATTCCCTATGCATGCACGGAAGTCAATAATCATGCAATGAAAATTATATCCTACTTGTAGTGCATTATTCAATGTTAATTATGCTTAATGCTTGCTTATGATATTATTCCTTTCTTGGTTGGTCGCTTCCCAATCTTTTGCTAGCCTTCATTTTGCACTAAGTATGATCTCTACTTATGCATCCAAAATCCTTTAAACCAGTTTTGCCACATGAGTCCATAATATCTACCTATATGCGGTATTCTTTTGCCGTTCTAAGAAAATTTGCATGTGCCATCTCTAATTTTCAAAATAAACTTCTCTTTTGTGTGTTTGTTTTGCTCGCGGAACGGTAATGGGTGGCTAATATTTTCCAGGCTGGATTTGTTACTCTCACGATGAGTGTTTATTCACTTGTCATTGCACGAGAGTAAGGCAAAGTTCTTAAGGATGCCTAGTCCTGAAATGCAAAAATGAATTTATTTTAGGTTGTCAAATAATAAATTCCTTGGAAAGTGTTGGTATGGAGGGCACCTGTGGACATGGTTAGCCATGGAAAGTGAAAGTATGGTGGAAAAAGGAATAAACTTTATTTTCTGTTTGGGAACCGCCTATGGCATATCTAGCATGGAAAGTGTTGGGAACTCTAAGTTGTTTTCGTTGGTGGGATGGATACACCTCCCAAAATGTTGTTATCTCTAATTTTTTCGCTTTGAGCTCTGGACCCTCTACAAATCCCTACTTCCCTCTGTGAAGGGCCTTTCTTTTACTTTATGCAAATTTTATTTTTATTTTGAGTCTCCATCTTCTCTTACAAAAGGCACCAACTATGAGGCAATATAATCGTCCTTAAGTATTGGGTGTAGTTAATATTCGAGTGTGTTTCATGAATGGATCAATGTTTGAGCATGATGGGCTAGGGATAACTTGTTTTAGCATTGATATTTTGAAAGACATGGTTGCTTGTTGATATGCTTGAGTATCTAAATTATTATGTCAACACTAGACTATTGCTTTGAATCACATAAAACTCCAAATGTCCATGCTATGAAGAAAAAGAATATGATATGACATGATGAACAACACTCCTCATCAAAATTTCTGTTTTTATCACTTACCTACTCGAGGACGAGTATGAGTTAAGCTTGGGGATGCTAATACATCTCCAATGTATCTATAATTTTTTATTGTTCCATGTTGTTTTATTATCAATCTTGGATGTTTTATAATCATTTTATAGTCATTCTATATCATCTTTTGGTACTAACCTATTGACATAGTGCCAAGTGCCAGTTGTTGTTTTTTCCATCTTTTTTACATCGTAGGAAATCAATATCAGATGAAGTCCAAATGCCACGAAATTGCACGATGATTTTTTATGGCCAGACGAAAGGCAATGGGCCGTGGTTGCACCTGGTGGGTGCCCCGAGGGGGGCACAACCAACCAGGGTGCGCCAGGAGGACGAGGCGCGCCCTGGTGGTTGTGCCCACCTCGGGTGCCCTCCGGACCGCCTCTTTGCTCTATAAATACCCCAAAAATACCAGAACCCTAGAAGCATCGACGATATATTCATCCAGCCGCCGCAGAGTCCAGAACCACCAGATCCAATCTAGACACCATCTCGGATGGGGTTCACCACCTCCATTGGTGCCTCTCCGATGATGCGTGAGTCATTCTTTGTAGACCTTCGAGTCCGTAGTTAGTAGCTGGATGGCTTTCTCTCTCTCGCTGAATTCTCAATACAATGGTCTTGGAGATCCATATGATGTAACTCTTTTGCGGTGTGTTTGTTGGGATCTGATGAACTTCGAGTTTATGATCAGTCATATCTTTTTATATCCATGAAAGTTATTTGAGTTTCTTTGATCTCTTATATGCTTGATCTCTTATAGCCTCATATTTCTTCACCGATATTTGGGTTTTGTTTGGCCAACTTGATCTATTTATCTTGCAATGGGAAGAGGTGCCCGGTAGTGAGTTCGATCTTACGGGGCTTGATCCTAGTGACAGAAAAGGAACCGACACGTATGTATCGTGGCTACTAAGGATAAAAAGGCGCGGTCTATATCTACCGCTATATAGATAAATGGATCTTGTCTACATCATGTCCTCGTTCTTATTGCATTACTTTGTTTTTCCATGAACTTAATACACTAGATGCATGCTGGATAGCGGTCGATGTGTGAAGTAATAGTAGTAGATGCAGGTAGGAGTCGGTCTACTAATCTTGGACGTGATGCCTATGTAATGATCATTGCTTGGATATCGTCATAATTATTTGAAGTTCTATCAATTGCCCAACAGTAATTTGTTTACCCACCGTTTTCTATCTTTTTTGAGAGAAGCCACTAGTGAAACCTACCGCCCCCGGGTCTTCTTTCTCATATATTTGCTTTGCTATCTATTTTATTTGCTCTTTTTATTCAGATCTAAAACCAAAAATACAAAAATACTTTGCTGCACTTTATTTTATTTGCGGTCTATTATTTCAATCTAATTACAATTTTCTCCCGTCATCACACAATTTCTGGCGCCGTACCCCGAAAGGGATTAACAGCCCCTTTAACATGTCATGTTGCGAGGTGTTGTTATTTGTGTGCAGGGGTTGTTTACGTTGTGTTGCTTGGTTCTCCTACTGGTTCGATAACCTTAATTTCATATCTGAGGGAAATACCTACCGCCGATGTGCTGCATCATCCCTTCCTCTTTGGGGAAATACCGACGTAGCTTCAAGCGACATCACTTGGCAGCCTCTGAAAAGCTTTGTTTTTTTGCTTTTTATTCGATTTGAAATTTTTTTAGCTTCATTTTTTTGTGATATATATGCAAACCGACGAATGATATGTTGCCTTATGGTTCATATATGAATTTATCCGGCGTTTGTTAACCCGTCCCGGCTTTGGACTATAAATCCCCGGTGTATGATGATTTTATATACTTGGAAGAGTTGTGTTCGATGTTTTTTGGGATATCACCCCTTGCTGCATACGGTGTTGTAAGCCCGCGTATAAGTCAATTGAACAGGGCATTGTACGCTCAATCTTTTGGGTTGTAACACTTACTGCATAGGTATGATAAGCCGGCAATGTGAGCAAATATCACAGGTATGATATTTTGTTATGCTTATAAAAGGTTATGATTAAACCGGCCCTGGTTATGGACTGTTTTAGTCACCAGTGGTTTTTATATCGGGTATTACGACCCGCTCTGGGGTAAACCGCCATAGCACTTGTGATCTACGTATGTGCAGGAAAAATAAAATCTGCTCAACATACTTGAGGATATCATAAGCATAACTGGCAGATCTTCAACTGGCGGATCAACAGTGTTATGCAAAATAAAACATGCACGATGGCATGGCAGACCAAGAGTTTACCTAGCCTATTACAAGTCATCTGATGCCCCAAAAGAATAATTGTTTTGGCAGTTTCACAGAAAACAGATGCTAAGCCGGCCTGCGACTTATGGATTTTGGCCTTCATGAGCTGAAGGTTGTGGATCGTCCAGCGTCGGTTCATCCTGCTCGTCTTCACCCAATGGCTGGAAGTCAGTGGTTTCCCAGTTGATCCCAGTCAAAGCTCTGAATACAGCTTCATCACTTATAAGTGTTGATGGGTCAACATCAGGGGCAAAAGTGTGCTTACGGATCAGAGGAGTCAGGTCCTGAGAATCGTGAGTCATCGATTTGACCTTCTTGTACTCGGTGTCGTAAACCGACTGATAATGTGAAAGATTAGTGATAACCCACAAGTATAGGGGATCAATTGTAGCCTCTTTCGATAAGTAAGAGTGTCGAACCCAACGAGGAGCTAAAGGTAGAACAAATATTTCCTCAAGTTCTAGGGACCACCGATACAACTCTACGCACGCTTAACGTTCACTTTACCTAGAACAAGTATGAAACTAGAAGTACTTTGTAGATGTTGTTGGATAGGTTTGCAAGATAATAAAGAGTGCGTAAATAAAATCTAGGGGCTGTTTAGATGAAGACATAACTAAGTTAGTTTTATTAGAGACCTTTTTGTCACACAAGAAAGTTATTTGTCCCTAGGCAATCGATAACTAGACCGGTAATCATTATTGCAATTTTATTTGAGGGAGAGGCATAAGCTAACATACTTTCTCTTCTTGGATCATATGCACTTATGATTGGAACTCTAACAAGCATCCGCCACTTCTAAAGATCATTAAGGTAAAACCCAACCATAGCATTAAAGCATCAAGTCCTCTTTATCCCAAATGCAACAACCCCCTTACTCGGGTTTATGCTTCTGTCACTCAAGCAACCCACTAGAAGCGAATCATGAACTTATTGCAACACCCTACAGCGAGAAATCTATTAGTCATCAAAAAAAATCACTACGCGCATGCTCCTAGGGGGATAGATTGGTAGGAGAAGACCATCGCTCGTCCCCGACCACCACTCATAAGGAAGACAATCAATAAATACCTCATGCTCCAACTTCGTTACATAACGGTTCACCATACGTGCATTCTACGAGAATCACAAACTTGAAAACAAGTATTTATATAATCCACAACTACCCACTAGCATGACTCTAATATCACCATCTTTATATTGCAAAACTATTGCAAGGAATCAAACATATCATATTCAGTGATCTACAAGTTTTATGTAGGATTTTATGACTAACCATGTGAATGACCAATTCCTGTCAACTCTCTAAATAGATATAAGTGAATCAAGAGAGTTTAATTATTTCTACAAAATATATGCCCACGCTCTAACAAATATAAGTGAAGCAAAAGAGCATTCTACAAATGGCGGTTTTCTATGTGAAGAGAAACAGGCAATCCAAACTTCAAATGATATAAGTGAAGCACATGAAGCATTCTATAAAGCCATACTCAAAAGATATAAGTGAAGTGCAACGAGCATTCTATAAACCAACCAAGGACCATCTAATACCAGCATGGTGCAAAAAAGAAAGTGAAAACTAATTGCAAAAGACGCTCCAAGATTTGCACATATCGCATGAACGAAACGAATCTGAAAACATACCGATACTTGTTGAAGAAAGACGAGATGCCTTCGGGGGCATCGCCAAGCTTAGACGCTTGAGTCTCCTTGAATATTTACTTGGGGTGCCTTGGGAATCCCAAAGCTTGAGCTCTTGCCTCTCCTTCTTCTCCTCACATCGAGACATCCTCGATCTTCGAACACTTCATCCACACAAAACTTCAACAGAAAACTCGGTAAGATCCGTTAGTATAATAAAGCAAATCACTGCTCTAAGTACTATTGCAAACATTTTAATATTTTGTTTTTGCATTTTATCTACTGTAATATAACTTTTCCATGGCTAAATCCACTGATATAAATCGATAGTTTCATCAAAACAAGCAAACTATGCATCAAAAACAGAATCTGTCTTAAACAGGACAGTCTGTAGTAATCCGAACATTCACCAAACTTCTTTTACTCCAAAAATTCTTCCAAAATTAGGAAAAATAAACAATTTGTATAGAAATACAGTGCAAAAAGTTTCATAACCATTTGACGTTCCAGTAAAAAAATGTAAAATCGCGCACTACAGCCAAAGTTTCTGTCCTGCACCGCACAAACCAACAACCATTGTAAACATCCTAAAGTCAAACATTGGCACATTATTTTTATTATACATGGAACTGTACAAGGTTATAATTATTTTTGTTGAAAAGTTTCTGTAATCAAGATTCACAAAGTTTCCGTGAGCATAAACAAAGTTCGAGGTTAGCTCCCACTTTAACAATGCTCGTCTTTCTCACTTTCGCTTTTCTTTTTGAAAAAGTTTTAGGTTCCCCTATTTATTTTTTTTGCTTTAAACTTTATAAAAGCACACAACAGAAATAAATGACTCTCTAAAACTTCCGGGTTGTCTCCCTGGCAGCACTTTCTTTAAAGCCATTAAGCTAGGCATATAGTGCTCAAGTAGTGAGTCCACCCGGATCCCAAGGTATATCAAAGCCAATTTTAATTAACAATGATTTGTGATTTAGTAGTGAGCACAAAGTAACATATATCATGCAACAACGAAGCCTAACTCTCTTCCTCTGCATTGGCGTGTCATAAAAGAACAATTCATGCACACAAAGTAAAGGCCAATGCATAGTATAAACAGTTTCTTGCAATTTTTTTATGTTGGAAACATAAAGAGGCGGAGATGTAGTTCCTCTCTCATAATAATTGCAAGTAGGTGTAGCAAGCACATGCATATTATATCTATCAAAATCATCATGTGTAATAGTGAAATGCAACCCATCAATATAATCCTTAATAAGGGCAAACTTCTTCGATATAGTGTAGTCGGGAGAATTCAAAAAGATAATAGGACTATCATGCGTGGGTGCAATAGCAATAATTTCATGTTTAACATAAGTAACTATAGCAAGTTCATCTCCAGAAGCATAATTCATATTGGCATCTTGGCCACAAGCATAGCAAGAATCATCAAAAAGGGATATTTCAAAAGAATCAATGGGACCATAACAATCATCATAGCATTCATCCTTTGGTAAGCACGAAGGTAAATTAAACAATGTATGAGTTGAAAAGTTACTCTCATTAGAAGGTTGGCATGGGTGATCAATCCGCTCTTCCTCCTTTTGTTCTTCGCTCTCCTCCTCATCTTTTTCATCCGATGAGCTCATAGTTTCATCAATTCCTTCTTCCATAGACTCCTGCAAAATATTAGTCTCTTCTTGGACAGCGGAGACTTTCTCAATAAAATCATTAATATCGGAATTGAATTCATAATTCTCATAGCAATATTTAAGGATAGCTAAATTTTCAGGTCTATAAACTGAATCATCAAAATCATCAAACTCTTTAAACAAAGATTCAATTTCATAAGCACCCATAAAAGCAACGAATTTTTCTATTTGTTCCACATCATAGTAATCATATATACCATTAGCATAAGAAACCAAGGTTTTATCATCATTAAATTTGCATGAAAAGGGAAGTTGTGGAGCCCTCATCCTAGAGCAACAAGTATAATCATATCTCAAGCATAGTTCCCGAGCATACCAATGCAACATATGAATTTCATCCCATAATAGTTTCCCTTTTTGAGCCAAGCGATAATCCCTAAAGTGTTCACGTTGATCCAACGTGTCTCCCGTTACATAATTGAATGGGGTTTTCTCAGGATTATCAAAGTAGTACATAATATTTTTCCCATAACCAGCATCGAGGGTTTTAGGAGGTTCCCCATCTCCATGAGTAGCAAGTCCACCTATTTTTTTTGGTATTTAGTGTTCCATATCCATAACTAAAGAAAGAGAATAACTTAGAACAGCAAATAAAAAATACTTAGTGATAAAGCAAACAAGCACACCCGGGAATATTCACCCCACACTATAATTCCCTGGCAACAGCGCCAGAAAAAGGTCTTGATAACCCACAAGTATAGGGGATCAATTGTAGCCTCTTTCGATAAGTAAGATTTTCGAACCCAACGAGGAGCTAAAGGTAGAACAAATATTACCTTAAGTTCTATCGACCACCGATACAACTCTACGCACGCTTAACGTTCACTTTACCTAGAACAATTATGAAACTAGAAGTACTTTCTAGGTGTTGTTGGATAGGTTTGCAAGATAATAAAGAGCGCGTAAATAAAATCTATGGGTTGTTTAGATGAAGACACAACTAAGTTAGTTTTAGTAGAGAGCTTTTTGTCACACAAGAAAGTTATTTGTCCCTAGGCAATCGATAACTAGACCGGTAATCATTATTGCAACTTTATTTGAGGGAGAGGCATAAGCTAACATACTTTCTCTTCTTGGATCATATGCACTTATGATTGGAACTCTAGCAAGCATCCGCAACTACTAAATATCATTAAGGTAAAACCCAACCATAGCATTAAATCATCAAGTCCTCTTTATCCCATAGGCAACAACCGCCTTACTCGGGTTTATGCTTCTATCACTCAAGCAACCCACTATAAGCGAATCATGAACGTATTGAAACACCCTATAGTGAGAATCCCTCACGCTTGCGTGACACAGAGAGAACCATAGGACAGCACCAATAATAAAACATGCAACTCAAACCAATCACGATTATCAATTAACCCATAGGACAAAACAGATCTACTCAAACATCATAGGATAGCCATACATCATTGGGAAATAATATATAGCGTTGAGCACCATGTTTAAGTAGAGATTACAGCGGGTAAAAGAGAGGTTACACCGCTGCATAGAGGGGGGAAGAGTTGGTGATGACGGCGGTGAAGTTGTTGGTGAAGATTGCGGTGACGATGATGGCCCCGGCGGCACTCCGGTGCCACCGGAAGCGAGGGGGAGAGAGCCCCCCTCCTTCTTCTTCTTCCTTGACCTTCTCCCTAGATGGGAGAAGGGTTTCCCCTTTGGTCCATGGTCTCCATGGCGTGGGAGGGGCAAGAGCCCCTCCGAGATTGGATCTGCCTCTCTGTTTTTGCGTTCCAGATTCTGCCCTTTCACCGTTTCTTTTATAAGCGGAGATCTGTAACTCCGATTGGGCTGAATTTTGGACACGATCTCTATCCGGATATTAGCTTTCTTGCGGCGAAAGAAGGGCTCCAACCGCCTTACGGGTTGGCCACGAGGGCCCAGGGCGCGCCCCCTGCCTCGTGGCCCCCTCGGGGATCGTATCGCGTTGATTCTTCTTCCCAAAAATCACATATATTCCAAAAAAATATCTCCGTCAGTTTTTATCCCATTTGGACTCCGTTTGATATGGATTTTCTGCGAAAAAAACATGCAACAAACAAGAACTGGCCCTACGCACTAGATCAATATGTTAGTCCCAAAAATAATATAAAAAGTTGCCAAAAGTATGTAAAAGTTGTAGAATATTGGCATGGAACAATAAAAAATTATAGATACGACGGAGACATATCAATTAGTGTCTTCAGCCAGCTTACTGGCCAGAGGACACATTTCCCTTGCAATTGCGGAGAAGTCTTCTGCGCTGAAGGGTGACCCGTCTTCCTTTATGCTCGGGCAGCCGGTTCAAGATCAGCTAGCCATGCTTTGGCCCGGGTTAGCGATGTAAGTGCACCAGCTCTGGCAGCTAATTTCTTCAATTCTTTGATCCATGGAGGCAGCATAGATAGCTTCTCCAACGTATCCTTTCTGAGGGTTGGAGGCTGTTTGTTGTGAGCAGCTGTGTAGATCACCCGTTGTGTGCCAGTATGTAACTGTTCTATGAGCGTGTATGCAGCTTTTAGTTTTTTCCGCATATCTGAGCCAAGGTGCGAAACTCTGGAGCCTGTATCATCAAGGAAGTTTGTAAGCCGGGAGCATATTGGTTAACATACATTAAAAATATTAAGAGGAAGTTATTTACCAAAAATGGCAGCAGTCATGGCATTGATTTGTTGTTTCTACAGCTACCGGCTTAAGGGCCGCTTCAGCATCCTCAACCCTCTTTAAGAGGGCTGACCTCTCTGAATCCCAACCTGCCTGTTTAGCTTTGAAGCCTTCTTTTAGCTTCTCCATTTCTGCTAAAGCAGTGGTCAACTCATCTTTGGCCTTGGAGGTTTCTGCTTGCTGAGACTTGATGTTTTCTTGAAGGTCGGCGACTTGGGATTCTTTGCTACTAAGCTCGGCCTACAAGGGACAAATAGTACATGAGATTGCAATGAATTTATTTGAAGTCCCAAGCACATTAAAAGTATTTTCCTTGGCACTTGGGGGCTAATGCCTATTGCTCTTAAGATCTTTTTTGAAGTCCCAAGCACAATACAAGTATTTTTCTTGGCACTTGGGGGCTAATGCCTATTGCTCTTTTCAAGACAAGTTTATGCTGATCTGGTTGTTATATGCTGATTATAGCCGAGTCATGGAGGCTCTGTGCTTAGATTCTCGGGACACTATTCTAATCCTGGGATTAGAATAACTATTTGGATCATGGGAAGCCCTATATAGACGCGATTAGCTGTTCCTGAGATCCCTGATCGGTAAAAAAGAAACATGATAACCCACAAGTATAGGGGATCAATTGTAGCCTCTTTCGATAAGTAAGACTGTCAAACCCAATGAGGAGCTAAAGGTAGAACAAATATTCCCTCAAGTTCTATCGACCACCAATACAACTCTATGCACACTTGACGTTTGCTTTAACGGGAACAAGTATGAAACTAGAAGTACTTTGTAGGTGTTGTTGGATAGGTTTGCAAGATAATAAAGAGCGCGTAAATAAAAGCTAGGGGCTGTTTAGATGAAGACACAACTAAATTAGTTTTAGTAGAGAGCTTTTTGTTACGAGAAAGTTAACTAGACCGGTAATCATTATTGCAATTTTATTTGAGGGAGAGACATAAGCTAACATACTTTCTCTACTTGGATCATATGCACTTATGATTGGAACTCTAGAAAGCATCCGCAACTACTAAAGATCATTAAGGTAAAACCCAACCATAGCATTAAAGAATCAAGTCCTCTTTATCCCATACGCAAACAACCTACTTACTCGGGTCTGTGCTTCTGTCACTCACGCCACCCACCATAAGCAAATCATGAACATATTGCAAACCCTACAACAGGGATCCCTCACGCTTGCACGACACGGAGAACACCATAGGACAGCACCAATAATAAAACATGTAACTCAAACCAATCTTGATCATCAAATAGCCCATAGGACAAAACAAATCTACTCAAACATCATAGGATAGCCATACATCATTGGGAAATAATATATAGCGTTGAGCACCATGTTTAAGTAGAGATTACAGCAGGTAAGAGAGAGGTTACACCGCTGCACAGAGGGGGGAAGAGTTGGTGATGATGGCGGTGAAGTTGTTGGTGAAGATTGCGGTAATGATGATGCCCACGGCAGCGTTCCGGCGCCACCGGAAGAGAAGGGGAGAGGAGGCCCTTCGTCTTCTTCTTCCTTGACCTCCTCCCTAGATGGGAGAAGGGTTTCCCCTCTGGTCCTTGGCCTCCATGGCATGGGAGGGGCGAGAGCCCCTCCGAGATTGGATCTATCTCTCTGTCTCTCTCTGTTTCTGCTGCCCTTTCAACGTTTCTTTTATATCCGGAGATCCATAACTCCGATTGGGTTGAAACCTTGGCCCAGATCTTTTTCCAAAAATTAACTTTCTTGCGGCCAAAGTAGAGCATCAACCGCCTTACGAGGGGCCCACAAGGGTGAGGGGCGCGCCCACCTGGGGAGGGCGTGGGCCCCACCCTTGTGGCCACCTCGGGCACCGTCCCGTGTTGATTTTACTTCCCAAAAATCACAAATATTCCAAAATAATTCTCCGTCTGTTTTTATCACGTTTGGACTCCGTTTGATATGGGGTTTCTGCAAAACATAAAACATGCAATAGACAGGAACTGGTACTGGGCACTGGATCAATATGTTAGTCCCAAAAATAGTATAAAAAGTTGCCAAAAAGTATATGAAAGTTGAATAATATTGGCATGGAACAATCAAAAATTATAGATAAGACGGAGATGTATCAAAACACACCCCACCCCCTCGCCACGACCCATCCCCTAACCTCCCCCGATCCCATCTGCCACCTCCCCCGAACTGGATCATGCCACCGCAACCTCCCTCCCTACCCCGCGCAGCCGCCGGGCCCAGGCCACCTCCCGCGCCGCCGGCTGGCCCCGGCAACCTACAGCGCCGCCGTCAGGGCCCTCCCCTGCTTCAACCATGGATTTTGCTAGCTCCAAGAGAGGCCCCGGTGGTGAGCCCCTACGCGCGATCGATGAGGCGGGAGGCCAGGTCGGCGCCCTCGTGGAGCATGTCATCAACCACGCACACGTCACCGAACCCGAAGGCTGAGCCGCCGTCGCCCGCCGCAGCCAAGCACGTCGCTGGAATCCGGCATTCAGCCGCAACCACGCACTGCGCAGGGTTCCGGGATCCCGGCACAACTTGTTGTCGTCCTCCAAGGTCCCGCCCAACCACCCGCACCGCCGGCCTGCGGGATTCCACGGCCACCACCCACGTCGCTGGTCTCTCATGGCGGCACCTGCGAAAAACAGAGCCACGAGACATGCCCCTCGTTCCCCTCTGCTCATCCTTCACTACGGCACAAGCGATAAGAATTGCGGCTTGATAGAGTGGCAAAACGATGGTACACTACTAGCAGTTCATCACCGGTGGCCGCGTCATCATCGTTGGCAGCAGAAAAAAGTAGTTTAACTGAAGTTCAATTCATACGCTACTAGCAGGTCAACTAGAGCAGACAGCAGATTTCTTGGTGTCTTCTTCCTAATTGTCCCGTGTGAATTTCTATAAAAAAGGAAGGAACAGTCAACTTCCGGCTTAGCTATCAGTGATCCCATTCGTGCTTATCCTGCAGATCAAGTCGAACTTCACCAAAAACTACAAAAAAATATGAGCACAAATGCCCGTCGATGTCCGTTGTGCTATCTTGCTGACCAAGCAATTCAAAGGAGCCGCTGGTTTCGTGCGCCTAAAGTACCAACATAAAACATTCAATCTTGATACTCTGTATTTATTCCCCCTAACTCGAGGGAGCACTAACCATCCAAAAAAATTTCTTCTACCTTTTTTTGTTCAAAGTGTGCTGAGGAGTGGGAGGTACAATATATCCTTTTTTATATGAAAATGTCTGCACGGCAACACGCTGAGGAAACAATTGAAACTATGCCCTTCTCTCGTTTGATTGTTTCTGTATTTGGCTTACTTGAGTTCCATCCAGAAACTTTCAAAAATTTCAAATTGTTAAAAAAAACGTATTTCCTTGTTTCTAAAAAAAGAAACAAATACATAATAAAAAAGAGTTTGATGTTCACGCGTGAGGCCCGGCCTCGGCATCATCCTGCTCCAATGCAGCCGTCGTGGAAGACAATCTCCAACTAAGGTTGGCAGATCCTGGACGGGATCCCCTTGCCGATTCTTCCGACGCCCGAACGGTGGATGCAACACACTCTGTCGCTATCAAAAATGGGTGCTCCCCGGTCCATAGATTTTCTCTTGTGTACATGTGGTCCTATGGGACATAAAAGAGAGAAGTTCATCCTAGCAGACGTGTGTCATTCAATGTGTATTCTAAAACAAGGGGAAAACAACATATGAGCATCAGTGTGTGGGGTGTTGTTCTGTTTGTCTCGTACTATTGTGCAAAAATTTCTCTTTAAATTTCTATTTGTGAAGGTCAAAACGTTGTGTTCGAGAAGGTCAAGTGTGTTATGCGTATCTCTGCAAGTTCAAATAATGAAACATGCAAAATAAAAACATGGGAGATTTGCGATTTTTTAGAACTTGAAGTGACAAACAAATTTAAAAAGAGCATAAACTAAATTTAAGTCTATAAAATTTACTTCAAAACATTAACAGTAAAAAGAATGTTCTCTTTGTTCTCGAACAAAAACAAAAATTAATAAAAAAAGGGAATGTAGTTTACTCTTTACAAACTCCTCAAAAATGTTTCGTGAAATAAGTTGTGCTTCTCTGCTCTATACGTGTTCATTGATATTGCCAACAAGCATACTATTTTCCAAAAAGTGGTTCGATGATTATAGAAACTATGGGTTTCCTCGTTATTTAAGAATGAAAAAATAGCGTAAAACCGTAATTAATTGGGAGAAACAATATATACCAAAAAGTTTCGCACTTGTTCAAGCATTTCAACGCCATATCATCTGCTGCATTTGGACGTACGGTTAAAAAAATAAATTAAAAATACGAACTCGGTGGAAGTTGTACCATTTTCTAAATTACTCTTAAACCGTTGAAAACTAGAAAAACTTTCAACATGAGAAGGTAGCGCATTTTCATAAGCTTTCCAATGCCATATCATTTGCCTCAATTGGATTAGCCATTTAAAAATGGCATTGAAAATATGAACTCGGCTGTTCGGTTTGCGAAATTTTACGATTTTCCAAATTACGTTTAACCATAAGGAATTTGAGAAAACTTTCAACATGTGGAAGGAGCGGTTTTGCAACAGGTTTCCAACGCCATAGTGTTTGCCTTGTTCCAGTAGATGGTTGAGAAATGTGATCAAAAATACAATTCAAGATTTTTGTGTGAAGAAAAAACGGTTTTCAAAACTGCTCTATAACCGCTTACATTTTGCCAAAAAATTAACTTGGGTTATGATATTGGTTTCCATAGCTTTCTAACGGTATATAGCAAGCCCCATTTGGGTAATGTTGGCAGAATTTCAACCTAGCACAGGGGTAAGTTCAGGTCGAACAACTTAGTCAGTAAAATTGCAAAAAAACGCAATTTCATCACGACCCGAAAGCAAAATCCGCTAACGAGCAAGATTCCTATTTAAAATGGGCATTTAGTTGCTAAAAACCATTTCTAGATTGCATTTACATCATATAGAACATGACTAACCAGAATAATTCGCGCGGGGAGACACGGTTGCGAAGATAGCCCGAAGGTCGGGTTCACATAGAGGGAAGTTCAGGCGTGTAACTCAGGAAGTTCATGTTGTGATCAAAATAATATTCTGATCCCGTGATCAGAATAGTGTTTATGTGTGTGGGTGTGTGTGTGCGTGTGTATGTATATATATGGTATTGAGACCCGGTTTATCTTAACAAATTAAGCCGGCCCTTGAGAGCTACAGATGGGAAATTGAATCCTTATTATCTAATGTCCCAGTCCATCTTGACAGATTAAACCGACCCTTGGGGGATACACATGCAAAGTTGAAGTACTGTTATTATAAGTCCCGGTTTATCTTGAAAGCATAAATCGGCCCTTGGGGGCTGCTGGATTTGATCTATGCAATTATTGAAGTTTACAGGACATTCTATTCTATCATGTCCAATAAACTTGGTGGCTAATCGAAGTATATTTATATGGAAAATAGCTGCAGTGTTTACCTCATAGCGCTCCTTCATCAAGTTTACTAAGACGGCTTCATAGTCGCGGCTTGTCTAAAGACGGTTGAAATACCCAGAGTGAATTTCTTGGGCACTGAAACTGGCGTAACTATCCAGATTGACTGACCACTTGCCCTAGTTAGCAATAGGAATTTCTTCCTTAGAACTGTGTTTGGATAGGGCAGTGGGTTTTCCTAGCTCTGTATAGCCATGCCAAGTGATGGTAACATCATCGTCTTTTTCTTCTGCCAGGTTAATAGGGCTTGCTTTTTTGATGGGGCTTGGCAGATCGGTGATGGCCGGGTCAATGTTCATCTGGTCAACGTCAACATTGTGATCAACCAGTGGTGGTTCATCAATTGTAGCTTCAGGAGCTTGAGAGGTTTTTTCAGCCTGCTACTCCGACTCAGAAGGGTTCTCAGGAGTTTTGGTTACCTTTGCCTTCTTGCTGGGTTTTGCCATGGCCTTGTGAATGAAACACAAGGTAAGATTAGTACAACAATTGAGTGTATAATTAAAAGCAAAGGCTTGATAATCTTACACAGGCACCGGTTTGAAGGCCAGGATATGAGTCCCTGTTGAGTCGCCAGAGGAGGAGTGAGATGTTCCCTGGTAATTTGAATTGGAGGGATTAAGAGCTTGTCGATAAACACTGGCCTTTGGATAATCTAAGTCAGAAATTTTTGAGACCTCTTGTCGACGTTTGCGAGGTAGTGGGGTCGGTAAGCCGGAGGATAAAAATCCACCTCCATTGTTCTGAGTTGTACGGCAAGCTCATGTTGCTGCTTCTTCAAAAGAAAGTTGGGATCCAAGTGAGCTAAAGGGTGAGAAAAGCTTACTTTCCAGCTTGCTTGTCGGGTTTTTTGTGTTGGCAGAGGTTCTAAGCCGGAGGAAAGAATAATTACCTCTGCAACATCTGCACGGCTGGAGTTGGCTTCCTCCTAAGAACAATCATTGTCAATGAGATGTATAAAAATGAGCAAAGAGAGTCAAGTTCTACCTCTGACTCATCATCATCACTGTCATCATTCGAGTTTAACCCACCGGGCAAGATGGTTTTCTTCTTAGCAGGCTTCTTGGTGAAGTTGGTCTTGGTACGAGCCGGTTTGGCAGGTTTTTCTTGCGGTTTCTTCTTCCAAAATGAAGAGTTGGCATGTTCAACTCAAAAGACCATTAATGGGTAGTATTAAAGCAAGTGTGATTAAACAGAAGGTGTGCAACACTTACAGCTGGCGGCTTGTTGAAGGAGAAGAAAGGACTAAGTCCTGTTTTACTGCAATCCGCCAAAGATTCGTTCTGCAACGCCTTGGTGGCTTCATTAATTTCTACGTCGAACAGTTGAATGTCGAAGTGGCGCTGGGGATCTTTTAAATCACCAGTGTATTCGCACATTAAGCCAGGGCGACAGCTTAATGGCAAGATGCTCCATGATACCCAGCACCGAACAAAGTCAATGCCAGTTAGGCTGTTAGCCATCAAGGATCTAAGCTTTGAAAAGCTGGTGCATATTTGGCCCGGTCCTTCGCGTTGATCCGTGGGGGAAGTGGATGTGTGCTGGTAAGCCGGTGGTCGCGGTAACCCGGCAGAGGATTCTCGTCTGCTGGAGATGTGTCTTGACAGTAGAACCAAGTTTGGTTCCAATCTTTGGGATGACTCGGCGGCTTGGTATAGGGAAAGTTGGCTTCTTTCCTCTTCTGAATTGAAACCCCACCGAGTTCCAAGCTGGGCACATCAGTAAACTCTGTCTGACGGTTTAAGTAGTAAAATTCTATGAATAATTCAACTGTGGGATCCTCTTGAAGATAAGCTTCACAGAAAACTTGGAAGTTGCTAATATTGGACACATAATTGGGCCCAATATCTTGAGGGTGAAGTTTGAAAAACTGAAGTACGTCATGGAAAAACTTTGAGCCGGGCGGGATGAACCCCCGAATCATGTGGTCAGTGAAAACAATGACTTCTCCGTCCTTGGGCTAAGGTGGATTTTCTTCGCCAGGGACCCTCCAGTGGATGTCCTCTTTCTTGGCTAAGGTGCCAGTTGCAACGAAGTTGTTCAGGTCTTCTTCAGTGACCTGGGATCGGACCCAGTTGCAAGCAGTGTATGTCTTGGCCATTTTTTGATGATCTGAAAGGAGAATTATGCTGGTTTAAATTTTATGGTTAAGCCGGTTGTCGGTTTGAAGGCAAATAATAATAAAGCATGCATGCAAAGGTGTTAAACCGGAGGATAGCATTGAAATTCTAAGGTGAGGTATTGGCAGCTTAAAAGGGGACTAATGGTACCTGGCGGGTCACGATTTCTGAGCTAAGCCATCCATATGATTATTGATTTACATATCTGTGAGTGGAAAAGTTGCTAAGTATTGGAAAACAGATTTCACATACTGATGTTACGATTTTGGATCTACAACACACCTAAGTGGCAGCAGTTGAGCAGTTCATGTGTCCAGATTGGATTTTTCACGCAGAGGTGATGTTTTAATATAAAAAATTAGTACTAAAACTACCACCACGCAGGAGGAATATAAAGTTTGGATTGAAATCTCAAAGTACAATGAAGAACAAACAAAAGCAGAGATGAACTGCAACCAACTTGTGGAAACCCTAATGGGATCTGCAGTGAGAGGAAAGGGGAAAACTCACCGAAGTTGCGGAACAGCGGAGGGGTGCTGATGGACTCTGGTCAGTTCAGGTTGATGCAGCGGCCGTAGATGAGGCAGTGGTGAAGGCCGACGGCGGCGGCAGAGCTCGTGTGCAGAGGCGTCGTGAGGTAGAAGATGGAAAAGAGAAGGCAACTGGGGAAAGTGAAAAGGGACCCCTCGCCCTATTTAGAAGGCTGGAAAGACAAGTGGCATGCGCGGGAATCAAGGAGGCCAAAAAATGGATATGTGACAGCACAGACGCCTCGATTTTCGGGAGCTCATTAAAAAAGAGGATATATTAAGATTTGGGCCTTGCATAATATTAATGACAGGTGACGTCATGGCGGGTTACCACAATCCTAGGAGATGACGTCATGGCGGGTTACAAGATCTTGCAAGAGTAGATGAAGAAGGATTTTTTCTACGTATTGAAAGACTGATATGAACAAGTTCACATCAACCTGGGGCCTAATGTTGGTGAGGGAGTCCTGGATTAGTGGGTGTTCGGATAGCCGGACTATACCTTCCATCGGACTCCTGGACTATGAAGATACAAGATTGAAGACTTCGTCCCGTGTCCGGAAGGGACTTTCCTTAGCGTGGAAGGCAAGCTTGGCGATACGGATATGTAGATCTCCTACCATTGTAACCGACTCTGTGTAACCCTAACCCTCTCTAGTGTCTATATAAACCGGAGGGTTTTAGTCCGTAGGACAACAACAATCATACCATAGGCTAGCTTATAGGGTTTAGCCTCCTTGATCTCGTGGTAGATCTACTCTTATACTACCCATATCATCAATATTAATCAAGCAAGACGTAGGGTTTTACCTCCATCGAGAGGGCCCGAACCTGGGTTAAACATCGTGTCCCTTGCCTCCTGTTACCATCCGCCTAGACGCACAGTTCGGGACCCCCTACCCGAGACCCGCCGGTTTTGACACTGACATTGGTGCTTTCATTGAGAGTTCCTCTGTGTCGTCGCTTTTAGGCCCGATGGCTCCTCCGATAATCAACAGCGATGCAATCCTAGGCGAGACTTTTCTCCCCGAACAGATCTTCGTCTTCGGCGGCTTCACACTGCGGGCCAATTCGCTTGGCTAACTGGAGCAGATCGAAAGCTACGCCCCTGGCCATCAGGTCAGATTTGGAAGCTTGAACTATATGGCTGATATCCGTGGAGATTTGATCTACGACGGATTCGAGCCACAGCCGGCCGCGCCGCACTGTCACGATGAGCACGATCTAGCTCTGCCACCGAACAGTGCCCTGGAGGCCGCACCCGCGTCAGCTCCGGCCCTTAATTCGGAGCCAACCGCGCCGATCGAGGACGGATGGTTGGACACCGCCTCGGGAGCTGCAATCTCTACGGCGATTGAGCCGAACACTAGCCATGTCCTCTGCAAGACCCGTTACTCCGAGGGGCCGAACTCCTCTCCGGACCCTCCGCGCCCTTGCCGATCGAATCCGATTGGGCGCCGATGATGGAGTTCACCGCCGCGGACATCTTTCAGCACTCGCCCTTTGGCGACATTCTGAAGTCACTAAAGTATCTCTCTTTATCAGGATCGCCCTGGCCGGACTACGGTCAGCAAGGTTGGGATACGGACTATGAATAAATTCAAAGCCCGCCCACCACCCACTTCGTAGCCACTGTCGATGACTTAACCGACATGCTCGACTTCGACTCTGAAGACATCGACGGTATGGACGCCGATGCAGGAGACGATCAAGAAGCAGCACCTATAGGGCACTGGAAAGCCACCTCGTCATATGATATATACATGGTGGATACCCCAAAAGAACGAGATGGCGAAGGAACAGCGGGGGATGACCCCTCCAAGAAACAGCCTAAACGCCGGCGTCAGCGGCGCCGCTCTAAATCCCGCCAAAATAAAAACGGTGATTCCAGCACAGGAGATAATAACACTCCAGATAGTGCCGAAGAACACCCCCTCTAGCAAGATTCAGCACAGGAGGATGGAGAAGCCAGCCCTCGTGAGGGAGCGGCAGACAGAGATGTCGAGGACGATAACTATATGCCTCCCTCCGAAGACGAGGCAAGCCTTGACGATGATGAATTCGTCATGCCAGAGGATCCCGTCAAACAAGAGCGTTTTAAACGCAGGCTTATGGCCATGGCAAGCAGCCTCAAGAAAAAGAAGCAACAACTTAGAGCTGATCAAGATTTGCTAGCCGACAGATGGACTGAAGTTCTTGCGACCGAAGAGTATGAACTTGAACGCCCCTTCAAGAGCTACCCAAAACGCAGGTTGCTACCCCGATTAGAGGAGGAAGCACCCACATCACCAGCACATGACATGGCCGACCGGCCACCTCGTGGCCGTGATAGAGAGGCCTCTCGGCCCTCCACTCAAGCCGCACCCCGGTGCTGCTCAAAATACACTAAGGCACGGGAAAATGCGCCTGACCTGCGAGATATATTGGAGGACAAGGCAAGGCAAACAAGATCGATCTACGGATCGCGTGGCAGCCCCGCAGCACGTGACGCTGATCGTCACTCCGGATATAATAAATCGGGTCGGGCCGAACTCAATAGACAAAGCTCGTTTGAGCTGCGTCGTGATATAGCCCAATATAGAGGCGCCGCACACCCACTATGCTTCACAGACGAAGTAATGGATCATCAAATCCCCGAGGGTTTCAAACCCGTGAACATCGAATCATACGATGGCACTACAGATCCTGCAGTATGGATCGAGGATTATCTCCTTCACATCCACATGGCCCGCGGTGATGATCTACACGCCATCAAGTACCTCCCACTCAAACTTAAAGGACCAGTGCGGCATTGGCTTAACAACTTGCCTGCAGAATCAATTGGTTGTTGGGAGGACCTGGAAGCCGCATTCCTTGACAACTTCCAAGGCACTTATGTGCGACCACCAGACACCGATGACCTAAGCCACATAATTCAGTAGCCAGAGGAATCGGCCAGGCAATTCTGGACACGGTTCCTAACAAAGAAAAATCAAATAGTCGACTGTCCGGACGCAGAGGCCCTCGCAGCCTTCAAGCATAACATCCGTGACGAGTGGCTTTCCCGGCACCTTGGACAGGAAAAGGCGAAACCTATGGCAGCACTCACGACGCTCATGACCCGCTTTTGCGCGGGAGAAGACAGCTGGCTGGCTCGTAGCAATAACTTGACCAAGAACTCTGGTAATTTGGATACCAAGGACAACAGTGGCAGGACGCGTCGCAACAAGCAAAAGCGCCGCATTAACAGCGATAATTCTGAGGATACGGCAGTCAATGCCGGGTTCAAAGGCTATAAATCCGGTCAGCGGAAAAAGCCATTCAAAAGAAATACTCAGGGCCCGTCCAGTTTGGACCGCATACTCGACCTCTTATGCCAGATACATGGCACCCCCGAAAAGCCAGCCAATCACACCAACAGGGATTGTTGGGTGTTCAAGCAAGCAGGCAAGTTACATGCCGAAAATAAAGACAAGGGGCTGCATAGCGACGACGAGGAGGAGCCCCGGCCGCCGAACAACAGTGGACAGAAGGGTTTCCCCCCACAAGTGCAGACGGTGAACATGATATACGCAACGCACATCCCCAAGAGGGAGCAGAAGCGTGCGTTAAGGGACGTATATGCGATGGAGCCAGTCGCCCCAAAGTTCAACCCATGGTCCTCCTGCCCGATCACCTTTGATCAAAGGGATCACCCCACTAGCATCCGTCATGGCGGATTCGCCGCGTTGGTTCTAGACCCAATTATTGACGGTTTTCATCTCACAAGAGTCCTTATGGACGGCGGCAACGGCCTGAACCTGCTTTACCAGGATACAGTGCGGAAAATGGGCATAGATCCCTCGAGGATTAAGCCCACCAAAACAACCTTTAAAGGCGTCATACCAGGTGTAGAGGCCAACTGTATAGGCTCAGTTACACTTGAAGTGGTCTTCGGATCTCCAGATAATTTCCGAAGCGAGGAGTTAATCTTCGACATAGTCCCGTTCCGTAGTGGCTATCACGCACTGCTTGGGCGAACCGCATTTGCAAAGTTCAATGCGGTACCGCACTACGCATACCTTAAGCTCAAGATGTCAGGCCCTCGAGGTGTGATCACGGTCAATGGAAACACCGAACGCTCCCTCCGAACGGAGGAGCACATGGCGGCCCTCGCAGCGGAAGTACAAAGTAGCCTCTCAAGGCAGTTCTCCAGTCCGGCTGTTAAACATCCGGACACTGTGAAGCGCGCCCGGAGTAACATACAACAAGACCGCCTGGCACATTCTAAGCAGGCGTAGCAATACGGCCCCAACCCCAGCCCTCGCGAAATAGCGAAATCAGTGCTTCGCATACATAACTACGCTCTTGAAATACCATGGGCACAGGGGGAGGGGCACCATCACGGCACGCCTGAAACACGGCTTAAACCGCACAAGGGGCTGCTGATTTCTTCATTCTCTCTTACTTTCAGGACTCCACACTTCGGAAGACCTGTTCGGCAATACAACTGCCGCACAAACGATGCAAGAACCAGGGAAGCAGGAAAGCTATGCTGCATTATGGAACTCCCAGGTGGTCTGTATCATGAGCAGTATACCTGTTTCGCATACTATTCTGCAGCCTACCCCTGGAAGGGACATGTTAAATAGTCCCACTTTTGCTTATCCACTATTTGTATCGTTCTGCTTTGATCGCAGCCTTTCTATAAACAATGCATAGCTTTTGTCTATTTTTTGCCTTACTCTTTTTTACGAATATATGTTCACTAATGACATTTCGCACCCGTACACTCTGGTACGGCCAAATACCCTAGGGGCTTAAGTACCCCTCAATATGGTGTGAGGAAGTCCGAACACTTTCACAAGTGCGGCACCCCGAACTTATAGCATTATATGCATCAGCTACGAATCATGTCTTGGGTCAATATTTGGGTTTGCCCGGCTCCTATGTTTTGGTGCCTTACGTTCCGTCATATCGGCTAAGGTAGCACTAGGAGAACTACTGCGATTGTGCCCCAGTTGAGCTGGGCCGAGCACCTCGGTAGAGAAAGCTAAAACTGACTGTCATGATAAAGCGAGAGACTGGTCGCTGTTCGAGAGGTTTTTTGAGTCCCTAAAGACTTATGCCGCTTAGAGCGAGGAGCCGGCCTTGTCCGGCCAAAGGCGTGGATAGCGCCCCGAACTCGGTCTTCCGAATACTAGGGGCTTCGCCGAAATTTAAAATTATAGAATTCTATGGCTAAGTGAGAGTGTTCAAGCATTATAGTCTGATTGCCTTATTTGTTGTGCTGAGCGCCTCCCTCGAAGGACCCAAACATGGGAAAAAGAGCGCTCAGGTTTATCCCGAACACCCCAGCACTAGTGGCATGGGGGCAGAAGCCGACGACTCGCCATCTCTCAATTTTGATAAACGGCCGCACAGAAGGTAATATTTTAAATTCAAAAAGCATTGCTTAGCGCATATGAACAAGTTTTCAGCGCACAGGATAAAACAAGCGAGTTTACTCAAATATTACATCCCTGGAACATTCATCCGCCATAAGGCAGGCACCCTTCAGAACACCCTCATAATACAGCTCGGGCTTGTGATGCTCTTTCCCCAGCAGTGGCCCGTCCTTCACAAGCTTCTCAGTATCCAACTTGCCCCAGTGCACCTTAGCATGGGCAAGGGACCTACGGGCACCTTCGATGTAGACGGAGCGCTTGATGACCTCGAGCCTTGGACAGGCCTCCACCAGTCGCTGCACCAGTCTGAAGTAGCTCCCAGGCAGATCCTCTCTAGGCCACGTCCGAACTATGAGGCCCTTCATGGCCTATTCGGCCACCTTGTGGAGCTCGACCAGTTGCTTCAGCTGGTCGCTCAGGGGCACAGGGTGTCCGGCCTCAGCATACTGAGACCAGAACACCTTCTCCATCGAGCTGCCCTCTTTGGCTCGGTAGAATGCGGTGACATCGGATACGCTGCGAGGCAAATCTGCGAATGCTCCTGGAGAGCTCCGGATTCGGTTAAGTAACAAGTAACTCACTTTTACATGTTTGCTTTGCATAAAGAATGCCTTACCCGCTGCTATTTTCTTCACCACCTCCACCTCCTGAAGGTCCTTCTAGGCTTCGACCTTGGCAGTCTTGGCAGTTTCAATGGCCGCCACGAGCTCGGACGCTTGTGTCTTCGAGTCAAGCTCCAAACTCTCATGTTTTTTTCACGAGAGCCTGGAGCTCTTGCCGCACCTCGCCGACCTGCGCCTCAAATTTCTCCCGCTCGACGCGCTCCGAGGCCACTCTCTTCTCGGCCTCGAACAACGCCTGCTTGAGGGTCGCCACCTCAGTTGTGGCCCCTATAATAAGAAGCGTAATCCTGTCATTTTTTGCAATTACATCTTTTTATATTTTTCTATAAGGTATCTCTTACCTTATTTCTCCTCGAGCTGCCGCTTGGCAAGGCCGAGCTCTTGCTCGGACCGCTCGAGGTCCTGCTTCAGGGTGCCCACCTCCGCAGTCAGTGCGGCGGTCGCTAGCAGCGAAGCCTGCATACGCATATTGACTCTTTTCTGTTAGACTCCTGCGAATTTTTTAGAACCTCTATTCGGCTTTTCTTTCCGAACGCCAAACAGAGCATCAAGGGCTACTGTCTATGCGGTAATATTTTTACATATTTTTTACTTACCTCAAAGCCTGTTAGAAGGCTGGCACAAGCTTCAGTCAGTCCGCTCTTGGCGGACTGAACCTTCAGGATCACCGCACTCATAATAGTGTGGTGCTCCTCGTCTATGGAAGCGCCCTTAAGCACCTCCAGCAGATTGTCCGGTGCCTCCGGTTGGACGAGGGCCACCGGCTCAGTAGGCTTGCTCCTCTTGGAAGGAGTTCGCCTGCCGCACTCTGGAACCATTGAGGGTTCCGGCGCGGTGTCCAGCGCAAAGCCGGACTTGGAGCCCTGGGGGGTCTCATCCCCCTTACTCCTGGAGTCCGGGAGGTCGCCTTGCGGCTCCTCCAGGACCACCTCCTCTTGGCCCGGAACTTGTTGCGACGACACTTCGGCGTCGTCCGTAGTGCGGGGGAGGTAGCGGACGGAAGTGAATTCACGTCCGACGAATCCAGGGAGCCGCTCGACGACTCGTCGAGCCCGGCCTTGGGCAGACTGGATAATTATATTCGACATAAGGAAAAGCTCTGCAATAAAGGAATATTATGAGTTACTCTGGCGTCCGGATACTTACGATTTCGCCGGGCGCTTGGCCCTGTGTGGCCACTCCTCTTTGCCGTCGTCGGCGTCGGTGGAGTAGTCCGGAGGAGGGGTCTTCCCCTTCTTGGACCCTTCGGCCTCCCCGGTCGGGGCGGCCTTCCTTTTCTTGCCTCACCCCGCTGGAGGGGGAGAGGCTTCTTCTTCCTCCTCCTCGTCTTCACAGGAGGAGCGCGTCTTGGACTCATCAGACGATGAATCCGACACCTCCAGGCACCGGGCACTCTTTCGAGTCCCTGTGGCCTTCTTCTTGGCCTTCTTCTCCGGCATCGCATAGGGTGCCGGAGCCAGCAGCTTCGCTAAGCGAGCATTGGATGGGTCTTTGGGCAAAGGAGCCGGACAGTCGATCTGTCCAGACTTCGCCTGCCAATCCTGTCAAAGCTAAGGGAGCTTAGATCCCACATAGAGTCAAACTATGAGAAACAAATGCCCTGTAAAAGGTAAAGATAGCTCACCGCACTAGCTTGACGCTGCGTGCTGAATCCGCGATCCTCGGAAGCGGATGCGGGAGCCTCGGCGCCCTTGAATAGCACCTTCCAGGAATCTTCGTACGTCATGTCGAAGAGCCTGCTCAAAGTTTGGTGCTGCGCCGGGTCGAACTCCCACAGGTTGAAGGCCCGTTGTTGACACGGGAGGATCCGGCGGACGAGCATAACCCGGACTACATTGACAAGCTTGAGCTGCTTGTTCACCAGGGGTTGGATGCATGTTTGCAGTCCAGTCACCTCTCCTTTGTTGCCCCACGACAGGCCTGTCTCTTTCCAGGACGTGAGCCGCGTAGGGGGTCCAGTCCGGAACTCGGGGGCTGCAACCCACTCAGGGTCGCGCGGCTCAGTGATGTAAAACCACCTCGATTGCCACCCCTTCAGGGTCTCCACAAAGGAGCCCTCGAGCCATAGGACGTTGGCGATGTTGCCCGCCATGGCGCCTCTGCACTCCGCCTGGTTGCCACGCACCACCTTCGACTTGACATTGAAGGTCTTGAGCCAAAGGCCGAAATGGGGGCGGATGCGGAGGAAAGCCTCGCACACGACGATAAACGCCGAGATGTTGAGGACAAAGTTCAGGGCCAGATCGTGGAAATCCAGGCCATAGTAGAACATGAGCCCCCGGACGAATGGGTGGAGAGGAAAGCCCAGTCCACGGAGGAAGTGGGGAAGGAACACTACCCTCTCATGGGGCCTTAGGGTGGGGAGGAGCTGCCCCTCTTCGGGAAGCCGGTGTGCGATGTTGTCAGACAAGTATCCGGCCTTCCTTAGCTTTTTTATGTGTCCCTCCTTGATGGAGGAGACCATCCACTTGCCTCCCGCTCCGGACATGGCTGGAGAAGGTCGAGGTGGGAAGTGCAGACTTGGGCGCTGGAGCTCGAGTGCGCGGAGAATGGATAGGCAAAGGAGGAAGAAGGCGTAGGTGAGAAAGGTGGATCTTTATCCCCTTATATGGGCGGATGCAACTATGCGTCCCCACCAGCCTGATAAAACTTGCTTATCTCCCAAGCACCGCAATCAATGGCGCGGTTGGGTTACCCACGCCCGTATTGATGAGAATCCCAGAATAAGGGGACACGATCTCTGCTTTGACAGGACGTGCCAAGGAAACCGCCTCGCTAAACGCGCTGAGGTGGGACAGTGAAAATGATTCGAATAAAGGCTTGGACGTGGTGTGATGTCACGCCACGGAATACGTCAGCAGATTAGATCTGTGTAAATATTATTCTCTCTATGGCAATATGTTGGAACTTGTTTTGCAGAGCCGGACACTATCCTTGTGTTCGAAATCTTCTACAAAGTACTTGGAGGAGGAACCCGCCTTGCAATGTCGAAGACAACTTGCGCGCCGGACTCGTCATCATTGAAGCCTGGTTCAGGGGCTACTGAGGGAGTCCCGGATTAGGGGGTGTTCGGATAGCCGGACTATACCTTCCGCTGGACTCCTTGACTATGAAGATACAAGATTGAAGACTTCGTCCCGTGTTCGAAAGGGACTTTCCTTGGCATGGAAGGCAAGCTTGGCGATACGGATATGTAGATCTCCTACCATTGTAACCGACTCTATGTAACCCTAACCCTCTCCGGTGTCTATATAAACCAGAGGGTTTTAGTCCGTAGGACAACAACAATCATACCATAGGCTAGCTTCTAGGGTTTAGCCTCCTTGATCTCGTGGTAGATCTACTCTTGTACTGCCCATACCATCAATATTAATCAAGTAGGATGTAGGGTTTTACCTCCATAGAGAGGGCCCGAACCTGGGTAAAACATTGTGTTCCCTTGCCTCCTGTTACCATCAGCCTAGACGCACAGTTCGGGAACCCCTACCCAAGATCCGCCGCTTTTGACACCGACAGTTGGGGATATTACTATTGGGTATGACCCGCCCAGGATGGGTTGGGTCATACAGCTGGTGATTCATAATGACAAAGCCCATGAAGATGTTCAAGATGGCGGTTCATGAAGCAGGCTTACTGGAGGCCCGAAACCCTAAGGCAACTTGAGGCCCATAGGTGTAAACCGCCATATATGTATGACTTGTATTATAAGGCATGCGTAGTTAGTCACCGAGCCGGACACGTTGTGTATGAGCCGGTCGGGATTCCGTGAGCCGCTGGGCGTCAACCTATGTATATAAAGGGACGACCCAGTGGCAGTTTAGGGCAAGAAACAAGAGATCGAGAACTAGGTCAAGCATATTCGTTCCCTGGTAATCGAGACTCAAGCAATACCACCTCAAATTGGATTAGGCATTTACCTTCACCACAAGGGGCCAAACCAGTATAAACTCCATGTGTCCTTTGTCCCATTTAGCCCCTTTAAGCTAACCTAGTTGCGATGGTTCCACAACTAAGTCCTTCCGCTACGACATCTGTCGTGACAATTCCACGACACCTCGATATGCTCTAGGGATCGCATGGTTACCATAGGAAATTTTAGTTCCCATTCGGTGTCCATGAGTACCCTATCGAGTTTCTTGTATGCCAGCACAGATTGGTTATTAGCCCACGTGAACTGCCACCCCGACATACCGCCTCCCAAAGATCCAAATTGTCTATCACAACACTGAATATGAAAGGCCAATGAGTGCCAAAGCAGTCATTATTTTTCTCTTGCTGGTACGTAAGGATATTAAAGTCCCCTCCAATAAGCATTGGATATGGGTTATCCTTAGCCGGGTTCACCAATTCACGAAGGAAGGCCGATTTATGCTCATCTTGGGCAACTCCAAAGACTGCGACCAGGCTCCATGTAAAATTATCAGCTCTATTTCGTAAGTGAAATTTGATATGAAATTCACCGGTCGAAAAAGCCAACAAGTCCATGGTTGTGGTCTATATCCCAAGAAGTATTCTTGCAGACCTTCCACGAGCTGGTAGACTATGCCATGTGTAGTCGAAACCACCTGATATGTGATCAAGGGCATATGGGCAGAAGTCACATTAACCAGCCTCCGAAATTGCCACAAAATCCATCCCATGTTCGCACAAACAATCACCGACGTGTTTATATTTAGCCAAGTCTGATAGACCTTTGCTATTCCAAAACATGCCTCTCATGTGGAAACTTGGGTCGGTGTGGAACATTTCGCCTTCTTGGGCGGTTTTTGCTTCTTTTTAGAGGAATGTGATTTAGATTTCCGCAAAGATGCTATGAAGTCACAAAACATGGACCCAGGTCTTGCGTCATCCAAACCAACCTCGGTAACCTCGCCAACCAAGTGGGAGGCAAGCGGAGTATCATATTTGGCATCTGTTTCATCCTCCTCGGTTTCAGCGTTAGGTAGGGCACTATTACACTTCGTAGAAACTTTTAAACGATCAATCTGCATATGCTTAAGTGCCCCAACCAAAAGAATAATTTCATTATCATTCTTTCCCATACATATACCAACGTTCTCAAGGCTAGAGGAAATGCGAGTATCCGAAAATGAAAGGAAAGAATTAGCTGTCGAGGTACCTGGCGTGGAGTCCAAATTCCTCGAGGCTTGTCAATGCATTGCCTTATCTAGTGAATGTTCATCGGCCGAAGAGGAATCATCCGCAGAGACGGCGTGACGGTTACTACCACTGATGCGCGTCGTTCCTAAACAAACGGTTTTTTACCCCTTTCCGCGACGACATTTGGAACCGTCGCCAAGTGAGTGTGTGTGATAGGGTGTCCTTCCCACATGACCCATAAATCATTGGGGATAGGCCCTCCTGGGACCCAGGCTGGGGCCGTGTGCGATCGGGTGAGGCATCGAAACCCAATCATTTCCGTAGGTATGCACATCCCACACAGTAATCCGAGAAAATCATTTCCGTAGGTATGTACATCCCACACGGTAAACCGAGAAAATCATTTCCGTAGGTATGTACATCCCACAAGGTGAATCCCAGAAAACATTTTTGTTCATATGTATATCACACACAGTCATTCCAAGGAATACGTTTTCGTTCTTATGTACATCCCACACAGTCAATCCAGGGAAAACATTTTTGTTCGGACGTAAATCCCACACAGTTTTATGTGTAGGCTCGTGTGTGAAAGGTGTAACTATCACACATGGTCTTCCTTGGTTAAATGTTTGCTTTTATCAACTATATCACACATGATTTGATGAAGAAAACTGTGTGGCATTGGGCTATCCATCACAAGCACTTTTACTGCTAGAACCGTTTGCAAAGGTCCATGACACATTTAGCAGGTTCATTAGTTTACAATTAATAATTCCAGTATTACACAAATTCACATTTCATATCAAACAACTGTTTGCCAATTTCATATCATGCACATAAATATATTATAACATCACAGTACGGTAGCTACATGAAAACAGCACAATACACCATATAGCTAGTTCAACTTCATATGAACAATGTATTCATTTCCCTAATCGAGATCATCCAGGCTCATCTTATCTACCTTTGCTTTCAGTTCAGTAAGAACCCCTAATTGCACGGGCCAACTGGGAAAGTGCCTCCTCCTTCGCCAACACCATCTTAGCAAAGTCTTTAAAAAAATCTGAGCTCATTCTCCACCTTCAACTTTTTATCCGGCATCTGAAATATGCTTTAGCGTTGACAAGACTTTCTCTAAGCCTATGTGTGTTCACTTCCTCATACATCCTCTAGAGATTCGTTAGGCACATCTTCAAAGACTGTGGCCGCTCTTGATCAACCCACTTCAAGTAAGAACACTTCGGTTCATCCTATAATATTTAACACTAGATCAGTAACAATTGTAGGGGAAATGGGTTTATAGCAACATAGAAAATCACCAATGTTTATTTTGAAAAACTGAAGAAACATGTTAATTATGACATATATTCTCAAAAAGATCAATGTGCAAATGAAATAATTGGTACTGAGATAACAACCAAATTCTGGAACATCAAAAGCTATACTTAACTACAATGGCGCTACAAGTTCTTACTCATGTACAATAAATAACAAATAGAACATTTTATGAGGAAGGTAAGTATAACTGCAACAGCATAGCGACAGTGTTTGGATGACAGCAAATTGATACTAACAGGTGTGTACATGCACAAATTTAGTAACATAGAACTAATAGCACTAAGGCCGTCCACTATGTATGCCAAAACTTGTGTAAAGACAACTGTTGCTACATCTCGCACCTGTGCCCTGAACTGGCGAGCCGATGCAGCGGAAAAAAAACAGGGACCCGGACTCCGTAGCACGTAGTTGCTCCGATGCCCAGTTCCTTCGTGCCATAAAGATTTAGTATTTTACTGCTTGGCTGCTCGGATGTGTGGACCAAAGTTGGCTGCACAAACTGCTGAAATGGTACCAAATAATTTTCTAATGGCACCGCTGATGAGATGGCAAACATTTAAGATACTAGGTACAAACTGTGACACTGTCTTAGGATGCGTTTGGTTCAAGGTGTGGTATGAATGGGTTGGGACCGTGAAAGTTTCTGAATCGCATCTAACAAATGATTTGTAACAACAGAAGAGAGTCTAACCTTCTCTTCACATGCCAGAAACTTCCTCCCAGTGTCCACAGAATCAAACACAAGTAGCTTCACGCATGGAGATTGATGGTGACAACCAGCAGATAGATCTTCAGCCACCCCGCTCCATTCGTTGCCACTGATGGTCTTAGGGAGCTACAAGAGGAAGAAACGACTCAAATCGACCTCCGGGTAAAAATCGTTCATTCCAAGTCATAGCCCAAGAGAGAGAAGAGAGGCATACCCGGGTGGTGAAGGAGTAGTCATCGGAGGAGGAACCGCTGGAGATGTCTTTGAAGAAGACCATGGCGACCCCGGCGGTAGGATGCGAGACGGCGAGAGCTAGGAAGCGGCTATACCATAGCAAGGAAGGAAGGAGGAAACAGGAGAAATGTGACTTGTGGTCGGGGAGAAAAGGGGTTGGGGAAGGGGGCGGGGGTAGATATTTTTGGTGGTAGGCCAAAATTTTGGAAATGTGGAGGGAAACTTTGCGCGCGGTGCCGCCGGACCATTCACTTTGAATGATTGTGCGCATCCCAAACGATTCTTCTGCTTTACGCGCATGGGATGAGTTTGATAATTCAAATTTTGGTCTCAAGGCATGGGCACATTCACTTTGAATGTGCGCGGTGCTGCCAGACCATTCACTTTGAACGATTGTGTGCATCGCATGCAATTCTTCTACTTTACGCGCATGGGACGAGTTTGTTAATTCAAATTTTGGTGGAAATTTCCCCGAGTACGTCATTGCATAATTTAACATCGCTTGCTAATTTGGGCACACAAAAGAGCGTACAACAGACAGACCACACTTTTTGAATCGAGCAATTTTAGTAATTACACAGAGCCAATTGACCTAAACATTGCTCTAACAAAAGACCAGCATTAGAAACAAAGTTTAAGTACGCATAATCAAAAATCCGGCACCGCGCCGGCCTATGCATTGCTACCTCTTGAGCACTACGTTGGTTTTCCCTTGAAGAGGAAAGGGTGATGCAGCAAAGTAGCGTAAGTATTTCCCTCAGTTTTTGAGAACCAAGGTATCAATCCAGTAGGAGGCTACGCGCGAGTCCCTCGCACCTACACAAAACAAATAAATCCTCGCAACCAACGCGATAAGGGGTTTTCAATCCCTACATGGTCACTTACGAGAGTGAGATCTGATAGATATGATAAGATAATATTTTTGGTATTCTTATGATAAAGATGCAAAGTAAAAAAAGTAAAATAAAAACGATGCAAGAAATACCTAAGTGTTGGAAGATTAATATGATGGAAATAGACCCGGGGGCCATAGCTTTCACTAGTGGCTTCTCTCAAGAGCATAAATATTTTATGGTGGGTGAACAAATTACTGTTGAGCAATTAACAGAATTGAGCATAGTTATGAGAATATCTAGGTATGATCATGTATATAGGCATCACGTCCGAGACAAGTAGACCGACTCCTGCCTGCATCTACTACTATTACTGCACACATCGACCGCTATCCAGCATGCATCTAGAGTATTAAGTTCATAAGAACAAAGTAACGCTTTAAGCAAGATGACATGATGTAGAGGGATAAATTCATGCAATATGATAAAAACCCCATCTTGTTATCCTCGATGGCAACAATACAATACGTGCCTTGCTGCCCCTACTGTCACTGGGAAAGGACACGGCAAGATTGAACCCAAAGCTAAGCACTTCTCCCATTGCAAGAAAGATCAATCTAGTAGGCCAAACAAAACTGATAATTCGAAGAGACTTGCAAATATAACCAATCATACATAAAAGAATTCAGAAGATTCAAATATTGTTCATAGATAAACTTGATCATAAAGCCACAATTCATCGGTCTCAACAAACACACCGCAAAAGAAGATTACATCGAATAGATCTCCATGAGAGAGGGGGAGAACATTGTATTGAGATCCAAAAAGAGAGAAGAAGCCATCTAGCTAATAACTATGGACCCGAAGGTCTGAGGTAAACTACTCACACATCATCAGAGAGGCTATGGTGTTGATGTAGAAGCCCTCCGTGATCGATGCCCCCTCCGGCGATGCTCCAGAACAGGCCCCAAGATGGGATCTTGTGGGTACAGAAGGTTGCGGCGGTGGAATTAGATTTTTGGCTCCGTTTCTGATCGTTTGGGGGTATGTAGGTATATATAGGAGGAAGGAGTACGTCGTTGGAGCAACATGGGGCCCACGAGGGTGGAGGGCGCGCCTGGGCGGGTAGGCGCACCCCCTACCTCGTGGCTTCCTCTTTGATTTCTTGACATAGGGTCCAAGTCGTCTGGGTCATGTTCGTTCTGAGAATCACGTTCCCGAAGGTTTCATTCCGTTTGGACTCCGTTTGATATTCTTTTTCTGCGGAACTCGGAAATAGGCAAAACACAACAATTCTAGGCTGGGCCTCCGGTTAATAGGTTAGTCCCAAAAATAATATAAAAGTGAATAATAAAGCCGAATAATGTCCAAAACAAAAGATAATATAGCATGGAGCAATCAAAAATTATAGATACGTTGGAGACGTATCAAGCATCCCCAAGCTTAATTCCTGCTCGTCCTCGAGTAGGTAAATGATAAAAACGGAATTTTTGATGTGGAATGCCACTAGGCATAGTTTCAATGTAATTCTTCTTAATTGTGGTATCAGATCCGAAAGTTTCAAGATAAAAGTTCAATATTGACATAGAAATAATAATACTTCAAGCATACTAACTAAGCAATTATGTCCTCTCAAAATAACATGGCCAAAGAAAGTTCATCCCTACAAAATCATATACTTTAGTCATGATCCATTTTCTTCTCACAAGAATGCTCTCATCATGCACAACCCCGATGACAAGCCAAGCAATTGTTTCATACTTTAGTAATCTCAAACTTTATAAACCTTCACGCAATACATGAGCGTGAGCCATGGATATAGCACTATGGGTGGAATAGAGTATACTGATGGGGGTTATGTGGAGAAGACAAAAAAAGGAGAAAGTCTCACATCAACGAGGCTAATCAATGAGCTATGGAGATGCCCATCAATTGATGTTAATGCAAGGAGTAGGCATTGCCATGCAACGGATGCACTAGAGCTATAAATGTATGAAATCTCAACAAAAGAAACTAAGTGGGTGTGCATCCAACTTACTTGCTCACGAAGACCTAGGGCACTTGAGGAGGCCCATTGTTGGAATATACAGGCCAAGTTCTATAATGAAAAATTCCCATTAGTATAGGAAAGTGACAAAGCAAGAGACTCTCTATCATGAAGATCATGGTGCTACGTCGAAGCACAAGTGTGGTAAAAGGATAGTAGCATTGTCCCTTTTTTTGGGCCTTCTTTTTTTATTTGGCCTTTCGCTTTTTTTGGGACAATGCTCTATTAAATGGTGATCATCACGCTTCTATTCATTTACAACTCAATGATTATAACTCGTTAATAAAACAAGGTATGACTCTATATGAATGCCTACGGCGGTGTACATGGATATGCAATGAACCAAGAGTGACATGTATGAAAGAATTATGAATGGTGGCCTTGCCACAAATACTGTGTCAACTACATGATCATGCTAAGCAATATGACAATTGTGAACTTGTCATGATAAACGGAACGGTGGAAAGTTGCATGGCAATATATCTCAGAATGGCTATGGAAATGCCATAATAGGTAGGTATGGTGGCTGTTTTGAGGAAGATATAAGGAGGTTTATGTGTGAAAGAGCGTATCATATCACGGGGTTTGGATGCACCGGCGAAGTTTGCACCAACTCTCAATGTGAGAAAGGGCAATGAACGGTACCGAAGAGGCTAGCAATGATGGAAGGGTGAGAGTGTGTATAATCCATGGACTCAACATTAGTCATAAAGAACTCACATACTTATTGCAAAAATCTACAAGTCATCAAAACCCAAGCACTACGCGCATGCTCCTTGGGGGATAGATTGGTAGGAAAAGACCATCGCTCGTCCCCGACCGCCACTCATAAGGAGGACAATCAAAGAACACCTCATATTTCAAATTTGTTACATAACGTTTACCATACGTGCATGCTACGGGACTTGCAAACTTCAACACAAGTATTTCTCAAATTCACAGCTACTCAACTAGCACAACTTTAATATCACTACCTCCATATCTCAAAACAATGATCAAGCATCAAACTTCTCTTAGTATTCAAAACACTCATAAGAAAGTTTTTACTGATCTTGAATACCTAGCATATTAGGATTATTTAAGCAAATTACCATGCTATTTAAGACTCTCAAAATAATCTAAGTGAAGGATGAGAGACCAATAGTTTCTATAAAACAAATTCACCACCATGCTCTAAAAGATATAAGGAAGTACTAGAGCAAAATTGTATAACACAAAAGATATAAGTGGAGCACATAAAGTATTCTAATAATTTCCGAATCATGTGTGTCTCTCTCAAAAGGTGTGTACAACAAAGATGATTGAGGTAAACTAAAAAGCAAAGACTCAAATGATACAAGACGCTACAAGCAAAACACATATCATGTGGTGAATAAAAATATAGCTCCAAGTAAAGTTACCGATGGAAGTAGACGAAAGAGGGGATGCCTTCCGGGGCATCCCCAAGCTTTGGCTTTTTGGTGTCCTTAGATTATCTTGGGGGTGCCATGGGCATCCCCAAGCTTAGGCTCTTGCCACTTCATGTTCCATAATCCATCAAATCTTTCACCCAAAACTTGAAAACTTCACAACACAAAACTCAAAAGAAAATCTCGTGAGCTCCGTTAGCGAAAGAAAACAAAAGACCACTTCAAGTTACTGTAATGAACTCATCATTTATTTATATTGGTGTTAAAACTACTGTATTCCAACTTCTATATGGTTTATAAACTAATTTACTAGCCATAGATTCATCAAAATAAGCAAACAACACACGAAAAACAGAATATGTCAAAAACAGAACTGTCTGTAGTAATCTGTAACTAACGCAAACTTCTGGAACTCCGAAAAATTAGCCAAAATGGGAAGAACTACAAAATTTGTTTATTGATCATAAGAAATGGGAATCGATGTTTTATCACGTTCTGGTGATTTTTAACAATTATTTTCGTGAAGGGAAAGTTTCTCGAAATTTCTGCAAGATCAAATAACTATCATCCAAGAAGATCCTATAGGTTTAACTTGGCACGAACACTAATTAAAACATAAAAACACATCTAACCAGAGGCCAGAACAAATATTTATTCCTAAACATAAGAAAAAAGCAAAATACTAAAAATAAAATTGGGTTGCCTCCCAACGAGCGCTATCATTTAACGCCCTAGCTAGGCATAAATAATTTTAATGATGCTCGCATGAGAGACAAGAATTGAAGCACAAAGAGAGCATCAAATAGCATGTGACAAACACATCTAAGTCTAACATACTTCCTATGCATAGGCATTTTATAAGCAAACAAATTATCAAGGCAAGCAAAAACTAGCATATGGAAGGATGATGAAAGAGACGATAGAAATCTCAACATGACGAGAGGTAATTTAGTAACATGAAAAGTTCTACAACCATATTTTCCTCTCTCATAATAATTAAATGTAGGATCATAAGCAAATTCAACAATATAGCTGTCACATAACATATTCTCAACATGGTCCACATGCATGCGAAGTTGACACTCTTCCAAAATAGTGGGATTAACATTAGCTAAAGTCATGACCTCTCCAAACCCACTTTTATAAAAAAATCATAGGATTGAACATTCTCCAAACATGTGGGATCTAAAGTTGACACTCTTCCAAACCAACTATCAATATTATTGCAAACTCTATTATCAATCTCATATTTATCACGGGGCTTAAATAAATTTTCAAGATCATAAGAAGAATCACCCCAATCATGATCAATGCAACAAGTAGTAGACATAGCGAAACTAGCATCCCCAAGCTTAGGGTTTTGCATATTATTAGCACAACTGACATCAAGAGAATTTACAGTAAAATCATTGCAATCATGCTTTTTATTCAGAGATTTATCGTGAGTCACTTCATAAAGCATTTCATCACAATTTTAAAATTCACGGATTTCAAGCAAAACCTCATAAAGATAATCCAGTGCACAAAACTCACTAGCAATTGGTTCATCATAATTGGATCTCTTAAAAAGATTGGCAAGCGGATGAGGATCCATAGCTCTTTTAGCAAGCGAAGTTGCAAGCAAAAAGAAGGCACATGGTAACACAAGATTAAACGGAAGGAGGGCGAAGAAAACGGCAATGGTGAAGTGGGGGAGAGGAAAACGAGAGGCAAATGGCAAATAATGTAATGCGGGAGATAAGGGTTTGTGATGGGTACTTGGTATGTTGACTTTTGCGCAGACTCCCCGGCAATGGCGCCAGAAATCCTTCTTGCTACCCCTTGAGCACTGCGTTGGTTTTCCCTTGAAGAGGAAAGGCTGATGCAGCAAAGTAGCGTAAGTATTTCCCTCAGTTTTTGAGAACCAAGGTATCAATCCAGTAGGAGGCTACGCGCGAGTCCGTCACACCTACACGGTCACTTACGAGAGTGAGATCTGATAGATATGATAAGATAATATTTTTGGTATTTTTATGATAAAGATGCAAAGTAAAAAAAGTAAAATAAAAATGATGCAAGAAATAGCTAAGTGTTGGAATATTAATATGATGGAAATAGACCCAGGGGCCATAGGTTTCACTAGTGGCTTCTCTCAAGAGCAAAATTATTTTACGGTGGGTGAAGAAATTACTGTTGAACAATTGATAGAATTGAGCATAGTTAGGAGAATATCTAGGTATGATCATATATATAGGCATCACATCCGAGACAAGTAGACCGACTCTTGCCTGCATCTACTACAATTACTCCACACACCGACCGCTATCCAGCATGCATCTAGAGTATTAAGTTCATAAGAACAGAGTAACGCCGTAAGCAAGATGACATGATGTAGAGGGATAAATTCATGCAGTATGATAAAAATCTCATCTTGTTATCCTCGATGGAAACAATACAATACGTGCCTTGCTACCCCTACTGTCACTGGGAAAGGACGCCGCAAGATTGAACCCAAAGCTAAGAACTTCTCCCATTGCAAGAAAGATCAATCTAGTGGGCCAAACGAAAATGATAATTTGAAAAGACTTGCAAAGATAACCAATCATACATAAAAGAATTCAGAAGATTCAAATATTGTTCATAGATAAACTTGATCATAAACTCACAATTCATCCGTCGCAACAAACACACCACAAAAGAAGATTACATCGAATAGATCTCCACAAGAGAGGGGGAGAACATTGTATTGAGATCCAAAAAGAGAGAAGAAACCATCTAGATAATAACTATGGACCCGAAGGTCTCAGGTAAACTACTCACACATCATCGGAGAGGCTATGGTGTTGATGTAGAAGCCCTCCGTGATCGATGCCCCCTCCGGCGGAGCTCCGGAACAGGCCCCAAGATGGGATCTTGTGGGTACAGAAGGTTGCGGCGGTGGAATTAGGTTGTTGGCTCCGTTTCTGATCATTTGGGGGTACGTAGGTATATATAGGAGGAAGGAGTACGTCGATGGAGCAACATGGGGCCCACAAGGGTGGAGGGCGCGCCTGGGCGGGTAGGCGCACCCCCTTCCTCGTGGCTTCCTCTTTGATTTCTTGACGTAGGGTCCAAGTCCTCTGGATCATGTTCGTTCCGAGAATCACGTTCCCGAAGGTTTCATTCCGTTTGAACTCCATTTGATATTCTTTTTCTGCGAAACTCTGAAATAGGCAAAAAACAGCAATTCTGGGCTGGGCCTCTAGTTAATAGGTTAGTCCCAAAAATAATATATAAGTGAATAATAAATCCCAATAATGTCCAAAACATAAGATAATATAGCATGGAGCAATCAAAAATTATAGATACGTTGGAGACGTATCATGCATCGCCGGTGTGAGATGAGACGTCGATGACTTGTCCTGGCGACATGCCGCCCTTGGTGGACTAAGCGTCCCCCCTGCTGAAGTCGACCGCATCCTCGTCCTCGGCGCCGCCCTCACGGTTGTAGTACTCGTAGTAGTGGCTGCGCCAGACCTCGCGTTGGTACTCCACCGCCGATTCCTCGACGGACAGACTCTTCTCTACCACGACCTCGGCCATGCGCAACTCCTCCTCCTGGCGCTCCTAGATCTCCGCCGCCTCCTGCATCTCCAGCTCCCGCTCGGCGACCTCATGAGGAAGCAGGTGCTCCATGGCCACTGCCGCCTTTTCAGACATGGGTTGCATGCTGCAGTCCGAGGTGGCCTGGAATATCTTGGCGTGTGCATCCTCGATCTTGGTGTGGATGGCCTCGACCTGGGCCAGGGCGACATCAGTAGCACGGACGGCAGCTCGAGCGCTCTCAGCGTTGGTAGCCTCCGTCGCAGTACCAGCTGCAGCCGTCTCGGCTGCTGCAGCTACCATGTCGGCTGCCGTAGACGCCCTCTCGGCGGAAGCGACCGCGCTCAATGCGGATGCCGCGGCACTCTCGGCATAGGCGGCGGCGCTCGGGAGGGGGGACGCAGCCATCGTACGGGCCATAACAAAGCGTTCCCATGGTGTCATCTTTTCAAGAAGGGGGTGCGGGAATGGGGATCGGGGTTCGTGGATTCGGGGGTTGCCGTCTCTAAAGCAGATGAGCCAGCGAAGCTTAAGGAGGGAGACTTAAATAGATCCATATATTTGTTGGGGAACGCAGTAATTTCAAAAAAATTCCTACACACTCGCAAGATCTATCATGGTGATGCATAGGAACAAGAGGGGAGAGTGTAGTCCACGTACGCTCGTAGACCGTAAGCGGAAGCGTTATGACAACGCAGTTGATGTAGTCGTGCGTCTTCATGATCCGACCGATCCTAGTACCGAAAGTATGGCACCTCCGCAATCTGCACATGTTCAGCTCGGTGACGTCCCACGAACTCTTGATCCAGCTGAGTGTCGAGGGAGAGCTTCGTTAGCACTCCAACGATATGACCGAGGTGGATTATGGTGGAGGGGGGCACCGCACACGGCTAAGACAATGTCTGTTGTTGTGTTCTAGGGTGCCCCCTGCCCCCATATATAAAGGAGCAAGGGGGGAGGCCGGCCGGCCCTTGGGGCGCGCCAAGGAGGGGAGGGGTCCTCCCCCTAGTAGGAGTAGGACCCCCCCTTTCCTAGTCCAACTAGGAGGAGGAAGGGGGAAGGAAGGAGAGGGAGAGAGGGAGGGAAAGAGGGAGCGCCGCCTCTCCTTGTCCAATTCGGACTCCTCAAGGGGGGGTGGCCAGCCCTATGGCCCCCTCCTCTCTCTCTATCTCTCACATGGCCCATGTTGGCCCATTAGTCCCCCCCCCCCCCGAGGTTTCTGATAACCCCCCGGCAGTCCGATAATTATCCGGTGACCCCCAGAACTCATCGGTGCCTGAATATAGTCATCCAATATATCAATCTTTATGCCTCGACCATTTCGAGACTCCTCGTCATGTCCGTGATCACATCCGGGACTCTAAACTACCTTCGGTACATCAAAAAACATAAACTCCTAATACCGATCATCACCGAACGTTAGGCGTGCGGATCCTACGGGTTCGAGAGCTATGTAGACATGACCGAGACTCATGTCCGGTCAATACCAATAGTGGTACTTCGATGTTCATATTGGCTCCCACATATTCTATGAAGATCTTTATCGTTCAAACCGCATAACGATATACGTTGTTCCCTTTGTCATTAGTATGTTACTTGCACGAGATTCGATCGTAGGTATCTCAATACCTAGTTCAATATCGTTACCGGCAAGTCCCTTTACTCGTTCCGTAATGCATCATCCCATAACTAACTCATTAGTCACATTGCTTGCAAGTCTTATAGTGATGCTCATTACCGAGAGGGCCCAGAGATACCTCTCCTACAATCGGAGTGACAAATCCTAATCTCGATCTATGCTAACTCAACAAGGACCATCTGAGACACCTGTAGAGCACCTTTATAATCACCCAATTATGTTGTGATGTTTGGTAGCACACTAAGTGTTCCTCCGGTATTCGGGAGTTGCATAATCTCATAGTCATAGGAACATGTATATGTCATGAAGAAAGCAATAGCAATATACTAAACGATCAAGTGCTAAGCTAACGAAATGGGTCAAGTCAATCACATCATTCTCTAATGATGTGATCCCATTCATCAAATGACAACTCATGTCTATTGGCTAGGAAACTTAACCATCTTTAATCAACGAGCTAGTCAAGTAGAGGCATACTAGTGACACTATGTTTGTCAATGTATTCACACATGTACTAAGTTTTCGGTTAATACAATTCTAGCATGAATAATAAACATTTATCATGATATAAGGAAATATAAATAACAACTTTATTATTGCCTCTAGGGCATATTTCCTTCAGTCTCCCACTTGCACTAGAGTCAATAATCTAGTTCACATCATCATGTGATTTCACACCAATAGTTCACATCTTTACGTGATTAGTTCACATCTTCATGTGACTAATTCCCAAAGGGTTTACTAGACTCAATAATCTAGTTCACATCGCTATGTGATTGACACCCAAAGAGTGATCATGTTTTTCTTGTGAGAGAAGTTTAGTCAACGGGTCTGCCACATTCGGAGCCATATGTATTTTGCAAATTTCTATGTATACAATGCTCTACACGAAGCTACTCTAGCTAATTGCTCCCACTTTCAATATGTATCCAGATTGAGACTTAGAGTCATCCGGATCAGTGTCAAAGTTTGCATTGGCGTAACTCTTTACGACGAACTCTTTATCACCTCCATAACCGAGAAATATTTCCTTATTCCACTAAGGATAATTTTGACCGCTGTCCAGTGATCCACTCCTGGATCACTATTGTATCCTCTTGCCAAACTCATGGTGAGGTTCACGATAGGTCTGGTACACAACATAACATACTTCATAGAACCTATGAATGAGGCATAGGGAATGGATTTTCATTCTCTTTCTATTTTTTGAAGTGGTCTGGCATTGAGTCTGACTCAACATCACACCTTGCAACACAGGCAAGAACTCCTTCTTTGACTGTTCCATTTTGAACTACTTCAAAATCTTGTCAAGGTATGTACTCATTGAAAAAACTTATCAAGCGTCTTGATCTATCTCTATAGATCTTGATGCTCAATATGTAAGCAGCTTTACCGAGGTCTTTCTTTGAAAAAAACTCCTTTCAAACACTCCTTTATGCTTTGCAGAAAATTCTACATTATTTCCGATCAACAATATGTCAATCACATATACTTATCAGAATGTTATAGTGCTCCCACTCACTTTCTTGTAAATACAGGCTTCACCGCAAGTTTGTATAAAACCATATGCTTTGATCACCTTATCAAAGCGTATATTCCAACTCCGAGATGCTTGCACCAGACCATAGATGGATCGCTGGAGCTTGCAAACTTTGTTAGCACCTTTAGGATTGACAAAACCTTCTGGTTGTATCATATACAACGCTTCTTTAATAAATCCATTAAGGAATGCAGTTTTGATATCCATTTGTCAGATTTCATAAAATGTGGCAATTGCTAACATGATTCAGACAGACTTTAAGCATCGATACAGGTGAGAAAATCTCATCATAGTCAACATCTTGAATTTGTGAAAAACCCTTTTCGACAAGTCAAGCTTTGTAGATAGTAACACTACTATCAGCGTCTGTCTTCCTCATGAAGATCCATTTATTCTCAATGGCTAGCCGATCATCGGGCAAGTACACTAAAGTCCACACTTTGTTCTCATACATGGATTCTATCTCAGATTTCATGGCCTCAAGCCATCTGTCAGAATCTGGGCTCATCATCGCTTCCTCATAGTTCGTAGGTTCATCATGGTCTAGCAACATGACTTCCAGAACAAGATTAACGTACCACTCTGGTGCGGATCGTACTCTGGTTAACCTATGAGGTGCGGTAGTAACTTGATCTGAAGTTTCATGATCATCATCATTAACTTCCTCACTAATTGGTGTAGGCATCACTGGAACTGATTTCAGTGATGTGCTACTTTCCAATCCGAGAGAAGGTACAATTACCTCATCAAGTTCTACTTTCCTCCCACTCACTTCTTTCGAGAGAAACTCCTTCTCTAGAAAGGATCCACTCTTGGTAACAGAGATCTTGCCTTCGGATCTATGATAGAAGGTGTACCAAACAGTTTATTTTGGGTATTCTATGAAGACACGCTTCTCCCATTTGGGTTTGAGCTTATCAGGCTGAAACTTTTTCACATAAGCATCGCAGCCCCAAACTTTAAGAAACGACAACTTGAGTTCTTGCCAAACCATAGTTCACATGGTGTCATCTCAATGGATTTAGATGATGCCCTATTTAACGTGAATGCAGCTGTCTCTAATGCATAACCCAAAAACAATAGTGATAAATCGGTAAGAGACATCTTAGATCGCATCATATCTAATAAAGTATGGTTATGACGTTTGGATACACCATTACGCTGTGGTGTTCCAGGTGGCGTGATTTGTGAAACTATTCCACATTGTTTCAAATGAAGACCAAACTCATAACTCAAATATTCGTCTTCGCGATCAGGTCGTAGAAACTTTATTTTCTTGTTATGATGATTTTCCACTTTACTCTGAAATTCTTTGAACTTTTCAAATGTTTCAGACTTATGTTTCATCAAGTAGATATACCCATATCTACCCAAATCATCTGGGAAGGTCAGAAAATAACGATACCCACCGCGAGCCTCAACACTCATTGGATCGCATACATCAGTATCTATTATTTCCAACAAATCAGTTGCTCGCTCCATTGTTCCGGAGAACGGAGTCTTAGTCATCTTGCGCATGAGGCATGGTTCGCAAGCATCAAGTGATTCATAATCAAGTGATTCCAAAAGCCCATCAGCATGGAGTTTCTTCATGCGCTTTACACCAATATGACCTAAACGGCAGTGCCACAAATATGTTGCACTATTATTATTATTATCAATTTTGCATCTTTTGGCATCAATATTATGAATATGTATATTACTACGATTGAGATTCAATAAACCATTCACTTTGGGTGTATGACCACAGAAGGTTTTATTCATGTAAACAGAATAACAATTGTTCTTTGACTTAAATGAATAACCATATTGCAATAAACATGATCCAATCATATTATTCTCAACGCAAACACCAAATAACATTTATTTTAGGTTCAATATCAATCCCGAAGGTAAAGGGAGTGTGCGATTGTGATCTTATCAACCATGGAATCACATCCAACACATATCGTCACCTTTCCCTCAACTAGTCTTTGTTCATTTTGTAACTCCTGTTTCGAGTTACTAATCATAGCAACTGAACCAGTATCAAATACCTAGGGGATACTATGAACACTAGTAAAGTACACATAAATAACATGTATATCATATATACTTTTGTTCACTTTGCCATCCTTCTTATCCGCCAAGTATTTGGGGCAGTTCCGCTTCCAGTGACCATTTCCTTCGCAGTAGAAGCACTCAGTTTCAGGCTTGGGTCTAGCTTTGGGCTTCTTCATGGGAGCAACAACTTGCTTGCTATTCTTCTTTGAAGTTCCTCTTTCTTTCCCTTTTCCCATTTCTTTGAAACTAGTGATCTTTTAACCATCAACACTTGATGCTATTTCTTGATTTCTACCTTCGCTGATTTCAGCATCGCGAAGAGCTTGGGAATTATTTTCGTCATCCCTTGCAATTATAGTTCATCACTAAGTTCTAGTAATTCGGTGGTAGTGACTAGAGAACTTTGTCAATACTATCTTATCTGGAAGATTAACTCCCACTTGATTCAAGCAATTGTAGTACTTAGACAATCTGAGCACATGCTCACTGATTGAGCTATTCTCCTCCATCTTGTAGGCAAAGTACTGTCAGAGGTCTCATACCTCTCGACACGGGCATGAGTATGAAATACCAATTTCAACTCTTAGAACATCTTATATGCTCCCTGACGTTCAAAACATTTTTGAAGTCCCGCTTCTAAGCCGTAAAGCATGGCGCACTAAACTATCAAGTAGTTATCATACCGAGCTTGCCAAACGTTCATAACGTCTGCATTTGCTCCTGCAATAGGTCCATCACTTAGCGGTGCATCAAGGACATAATTCTTCTGTGCAGCAACGAGGATAATCCTCAGATCACGAACCTAGTCCGCATCATTGCTACTATCATCTTTCAACATAGCTTTTCTCTAGGAACACATCAAAAATAAACGGGGAGCTACATCGTGAGCTATTGATCTACAACATAATTTGCAAATACTACCAAGACTAAGTTAATGATAAATTAAAGTTCAATTAATCATATTACTTAAGAACTCCCACTTAGATAGATATCCCTCTAGTCATCTAAATGATCACGTGATCCAAATCAACTAAACCATGTCCGATCATCACGTGAGATGGAGTAGTTTTCAATGGTGAACATCACTATGCTGTTCATATCTACTATATGATTCACGCTCGACCTTTCGGTCTCTAGTGTTCCGAGGCCATACCTTCATATGCTAGGTTCGTCAAGTTTAACCCGAGTATTCCGCATGTGCAAAACTGGCTTGCACCCGTTATCGGTGTCAAAACCAGTGGATCTCGGGTAGGGGGTCCCCAACTGTGCGTCTAAGGTCGATGGTAATAGGAGACAAGGGACGCAATGTTTACCCAGGTTCAGGCCCTCTCTATGGAGGTAATACCCTACTTCCTTCTTGATTCATCTTAATGAATATGAGTATTACAAGAGTTGATCTACCACGAGATCATAATGGCTAAAACCCTAGAAGGCTAGCTCGTATGACTATGGCTATGAGTATTGGCCTCTATAGATCGATCCCTCCGGTTTATCTAGACACCGGAGGGATCTAGGGTTACATAAAGTCGGTTATAGAGAAAGGAATCTTCATATTCGATCGCCAAGCTTGCCTTCCACGCCAAGGAGAGTCCCATCCAGACAAGAATAGAGTCTTCTGTCTTTGTATCTTCACAGCCCATCAGTCCGGCCCATGGCTAACAGGCTGGACACCCGAGGACCCCTTAGTCCAGGACTCCCTCAGTAGCCCCCAAACCAGACTTCAATGACGAGGTGTCCGGCGTGCAGATTGTCTTCGGCATTGCAAGGAAGGTTCCTCCTCCGACGACTTCAAATTGATGTATTCAGCGTTCCATTTAATGTCATACCCCTCAACTTCTGTGTATCAACAACTTCAGCTTCCACGTGTCAAGCGAATGCGAGAGGTCAGGGTATTTTTCACATAACACCCCGGTCATGCGAGAAAGAGCATCTATTTAAAGAGATTGGATCTCAGATCCATTCAGCACCACGCAGAAAAATCTTCAGAGATTGCCAGGAAAGACCACTCCAACATGGCTAGCACTCTCAGCTCCTCCTCCCGTCCCTGCGGCCCAGAAAAAGGCGAGTGGGAGAGGTGCTCCGTATCCCATGGTCAGCTGGAGAAGCTGCAAACACAGGGATTTCTTCCTCCTGCGGATCTGGTCCCTGTTCAAGCAGGGTTGACCTCCTTTAGTGGTGAGGCCCGGGCGGAGAATTTCCCCAATCCGTCTGAGGGGGAACGAGTGTGTTTTATCCCCTATCTGCTAAGAGGCGTCAGATTCCCAATTCAACCGTTCCTCCTAGGGCTTCTAGAGTATTACGGCCTCCAACTACACAACTTTACTCTTGCCTCCATTCTACATATCGTGGGTTACTTCGCTCTTTGTGAGCTGTTCCTGGGTTGTGAGGCCCACTTTGAATTGTGGAGGAAGCTATTCTGCCTCGTCCCGCATAACCACGAGGGGTCAATATTTGAAGTGGGCGGAGCCGAAATATGGTGCATCGCCGAGACCGGATACCTGTCCGACACACCAAAGAAGGCATCCGTAGAGAGGCCTTCCGAATGGTTCTATATTGAGGACGTCGCACTTCCACACCCAATTCGGAGGGGTCTTCCCGAGTTCGCAAGCGTTCCTTTGAAGAAACGCCACAGCTGGCGCCCTCGGAGCCTCGAGGAGGAAGAGAGTGCGGATGTTCGTCAACTCATGAGCTTGATAAGGATGCTCGCTTAGTCTGGATTATCAATAGTCGAAGTAATGGCGACTTCCATAGTACAGGGGGTTCAGCCACTCCAATACAGAGGGCTTCCCATGTGGCACTACAATGGGGACGATGACGCCTCCCACTGCGGCAGGAAGGGTCCGGACACCCCCGCCGCTCTGGCCAAAATATTGGCTGAACTGTTCAAAGGGGAGGAAGAGGAATTTCTACGTATCAAGCAAAGTGACGGATTTTCCATGTACAGTCCTCCTAGCTGGGTAAGTCCCAACTTCTCTGCTCTACTCACTCCACTCCCTGAGGTACTTTAGTCCATTTATAACAACACTAGCGAAAGATTTCCGAAGGGCTTTACAGCCCCGCCCCGCAGCCCGAGGGCCACAATCGGGACCTTGACCCCGAATTCGAAGAGGATCCGGATATATTCGTGGTGCTCGAGGACTGGGTGTTTTACCAGGTGAGCTATGACGACACAGAAGTGGCCATCACCACCAATTATCCCGGTCTTCTCCCCACTTTCACACGTAAGTAATCAGGAGACACCTCATCTGAAAGAGTTCTCTCATTCTGCCTCACCCACTGCACCGTCTTGTGCACAAAAGGGGAGGCATTAGGCGCGCCATGCTGCCCCAGGGGCATCTCCAAAGAGAGTGGCCCCCATGCCGGGGAAGCCTTCAAAGAGGAAGGTAAACGAAGATATGGCCGAGCCTTCATCGAAGAGGTATGGATTTGCAAATATGCCCCTTGGCAGTCGCATCCAATTGTGACCTTTTTGTTTGCCCTGTATCAGGAAAAGAGTGTGTCGGACTATGTCCGGGGGTCCGACCAGTCATACTCCCCACATCCGGGATCCAGATCCCGCTGTAAGGACGGGGGCTGATACGGGGGTGACGCCGGATTGTCCTCTAGCCGAGGATTCAGATGATGTATCTGTCACCAACTCGGAAGTGGAGAGCGCCATGAATCATCGGCGCCGAAGGGCCGTTTTACGAGACCCCAGCTTTTTAGAAGAGGCGTTCAATGCCTTCAGCTCGGCTGATGCATACATCCGAGCTACTTCTTATGAGCTTACCAGAGCCACAAATCAACATCTAAAAGACGTCACTACAAAAAAAAGACACATCCGTGACATTTTGGGCCGAACGATTTTTGTTATGTCATACTTATGACACTTCTATGACGATAATTGTGACAAAACCCGGTATCATCATAGATGTGGTGGGCTCCTACTTCTATGACAAAAAATCATGACAAAAAATGGGCTTTTCATCCTGGGCGGGCCGGAGACGCAGTTGCATGACATTCTTTGGGCCGTCCATGACGGAAAAAACCATGGTAGAAGCGAGGGCGAGGAAAATATCAGGGTGTTCCCGGTTACGGTGGGTGGTCGTGGCCGAGCGATGCGCGTTTCTCTCGTACACGCACGCGAGTGGGTGCGAAGCTTTGGGCTCTAACTGAACCCGAGCGAGGCACTGGGCTCTAACTGATCCCGAGAGATTGCACTACAGGCTACGCGTTACTCAACCCGAGCGATCGATCGATGGCTGTTAACTGAAACAGATCGAGCGATTCCTTCACTACTGCTGCTAACTGAAGCCGATCGATGCTGCCTCTGGATGAACAGTGAGCATTGCTGGGTGGTTTGGATGAACAGTTCCCGGCGGGGGTGGATGAACAGCACCCCGTGGTGTTGCCTCTGGATGAACAGGACCCCGATCGATCGAGCTGGTTGGGGCTGGATGAACAGGACCCCGTGGAGGGCTGGATGAACAGGACTACCCCGTGGAGGGCTGGATGAACAGTAGACGGCGGAGGGTTGGATGAACAGTAGCCCGTGGAGGGGTGGTTGAAGCCCGTGGAGAGGGCTGGTTGAACAGTAGCCGGTGTGAGTAGCGCGCGGTGGAGGCTGGATGAACAGGAGCACGTGGATGAATAGTCGCAGGTGGAGGCTGGAGGAGGTCGACGGTGGATGAACAGTAGCCCGTGGAGGCTGGAGGGGGTAGACGTTGGAGATGAACAGTATCCCGTGGAGTCCCATTTTGCGGTATGCCACACCCCTCCCGGTGAACAGGACCCCCGTTTCGACCGTAGCGCTCCAACACAAGTCCGTTTCCTCTGTTTTGCGGTACGCCACACCCCTCCCGATCAACAGGACCCCTCTTTCGACCGTAGGAGGCCGTTTCCTCCGTTTTGTGGTACGCCAGACCCCTCCCGATCAACAGGATCCCGTTTCGAACGTGGCCAGTCGAACACAAGGCCGTTTCCTCCGTTCTGTGGTACGTCTGGCCTCGTTTCCATCGGCTGTTCTAGCCAAGCCGGTTGGCTCCCAGGCGTTCCGTTGCCTCCCGATGAACACGACACATTCCGTTGCCTCCCCATGAACATGACGACGACGCAGTTTCTCCATTCCGACCCAGCCATGTACACAAGCCCTGGTCGTACGTATGCGCGAGTAGGCATTCGAGACCCCGCCCGTATGTACGTACGTGGCCTATTTACTTTCTTGCAACATGGCCGCTATAGTACGTGTACATGCTACATGCGCGCCTCTACTACCACACGTGCCCTTCCTTGCATGGCCACGGTTCATCACTGCAGCCTGCAGACAGACCGATCGACCAGTATGTACGTACACGTTCACGACCAGAATGACAACGCTACGTACGCTTCGACCGGGTGGGTCCCGACTGTCAGGCACTTCCTTGCGTGCGAAGATGTAGCTGGTGGGTCCCAGCAGTCAGGGGGCGAATCATTTTTTTTGCCCGTAATATGGGCGCACTTCCTTGTGTGCGAAGATGTAGCTGGTGAGTCCCAGCAGTCAGGGGAGAGAACATTATTTTTCAGGGTAAAAAAGATGCAGTTGCATGCATGCGTCAATGGGCATGGTGCGTCCCCACTTTCAGCCTCTCACGTACAGTCATCTTCCGATGACTCTCGGTTGTTGACCACGTTAACCACACCATGCCAAGCGCACCAAGGCCGGTGGACGACGGCGAGGCCCCTGACTGGAACGACCCGGAGATGGGGAAGACGCGGCAGTGGAGTCGCAGATGGAGAGGAGTGGGAAACTTGACTGGTTCGGGTGCGCGGCAGCACTGCTGCGGTGCCGCCCATAGGAGACACGAGCAAGAACAGAGGTTGAAGAAGGAGCACGGATGTTGGATTAAAATCCAATGGTCCAGCTGCTAGAATCATTTGTTGATTAAGTTGACAAAGCCCTGCGTACACGTCCGGTTAGTAGGCCCACAAGTCAGGCACCAAATCTGACGGGTCCCAGCTATCAACGGGAGGAATATTTTTTTTTTGCATAACAAGGAAGGACTTCCTTTCATGCGAAGATACAACTGGTGGGTCCCAGCTGTCAGGGGGAGGAAACAGCTTAATAAGGAGGGACTTTCCTTGCGTGCGACCATGGACCTCGTGGGTCCCAGCCGTCAGTCTCTCCACGTACAGTCCTCTTCCGATGACTCTTGTATGTTGACGCGCTGAGCGCACCGAGGCGATGGACGACGGCGAGGCCCTAGACTGGAATGACCCGGAGATGGGGAAGACGCGGCAGTGGACTCACAGACGGAGAGGAGTGGGAAACTTGACTGGTTCGGGTGCAGGGTGGGCCTACACTCAGCAGAGAATAATAGGAGGTGCGGAGTTGAGGGATGGCCTGGCCGTCGGCGGGGTAGCATTTCGCTGAGGCGCACAAAACAACGCCGCAAGACGCCGGAGGCTGGAGCAGGCGGTCCCGTCAGCGCTGGGGGAAGAAGACGAGAGATTGAAGAAGAATGTCGGCCGTTGGATGTAAATCCAACGCCTTCTTAGGCTTCGACCTACTGGCCCAAATGTCAGCCAGTCCATTTGTTTTTTAGTCCATTTGGTGGGCTGGGTGAAACAATGATGTAGCATCTATGCAGCCCGTTTACATATATGGTAGAATTTAAAGCCCTTTTGCATTTTTCTCTAAATCCGTGGACTTGCTGGGCTGGGTGAAAATATCATGTTGGGCTAGACGGAGAAATGTTATAAAAAAATTAAACACATGATTGCACGTCTATTACTGCATTGGTCAGTAAAATCTTTGCAAGCTTATGTACGGAATCACTAGGAGTTAACTTGCCAAGTTATATATAAACAATTATTATTATTATTTTGTAAGAACTTTCAACTTACGAAATAAAATATCATTTTAATTTGATGAGTTAATAGTACGTGGGGTATTATTATTTTTTAGGCTAGACGTGGGACGGTTGAGTTGGTTCTAGGGAAAAGTTCTGGGAGAAAACTCAGTTTACATCAAAAAAGAAAGTGGGAGAAAATTCAGATATAGGATTAATGAAAACAAAAAATAAAGGAAGTGGGAAGGTCTATAAAATGGTTGGACGAACGACAGGTTTAACGGAAACTTATGTTGTTTCTAATATATATATGTAATAAAATAAGATATAAATATAGGTTCAGTTTTGCATTCTTATAGAAAACATGGGTTCAGTTTTGCATTCTTATAGAAAAATAGAACTGAGTTGTGCGTCGTCTTGAAAATCAAACATAACTTGGGTTGCTGATGTTATAGACAAGCTAACTTGGGTTGGGCCGCTTGATACCTGCTGGATCCAAAAAATGTTGAAACATGTCGTGGGATGCCCATGTTAAACAACAAAACCTAGGCCATGGACCTAGTGGGCCTGAGACTGTCAGCCTCTCGATGAACAGTTGTCTCTCGATTCCTCTTGTTTTGCTGACCATGTTGGGAATGACAGACGACGGCGCCGCGGCTAGAGCACCAAGGCAGAGGACGACGTCAAGGCCTCGGACCGAACGAACCAGAGCGGGGGAAGACGCAGGCGGAGGGGAGTACGAGGGTTGACTTGTTCGGGTGCAGGGTGGGCCGGTGGAGCCGCCGCCGCCGGACAATGTGTGGTAGTAGAGGGATGGCCTGGCCAACACCATAGGCTATGATGGCCAGCCGCTGTATAGGAAGAGGACGAAATAGTGAACAAAATAAAGAAATACAAATGGATAGGTGGTTGGTCCCATATGTCTGTGTACGAGACCTGCTGTGTCCACCTGAGGAGGGGAATATGTTGGGAGGAAGGAGATTCAAAGCACGGCAGCCGAGTGAATTAGTTTTTTTAACGGACAAGTGAACTAGTTACATACATAAGCAAATAGCCACTAAAAAAAGCAAACAGGTTAATGGGTTCTTAAAAGAAATATTTCGGACAAAACAAATAATTACGACACATAGGCTAATGCATGAAACACTCAGATGATAAAGGTGCTTATAAACAGATAAAGTACAACATCTAGACCTTCCTGGCACGTTTGATCATGACGCTGCAGCTGTTCGTGTACTCGTCGGTTATGGGAAGCAGACACGGCCTCATGTCCAAGATCTGCCTGTATATGTCGTAGCATGCGTATGCGTCCTTGGCCGCTGATACGTCTCCAACGTATCTATAATTTTTGATTACTCCATGCTATATTATCTACTATTTTGGACAATATTGGGCTTTATTATCCACTTTTATATTACTTTTGGGACTAACCTATTAACCGGAGGCCCAACCCAGAATTGTTGTTTTTTTCCTATTTCAGAGTTTCGAAGAAATGGAATATCAAACAAAGTCCAAATGGAATGAAACCTTCGGGATCATGATTTTTTCACCGAATATGATCCAGGAGACTTGGACCCTACGTCAAGAAAGAAAGGAGGTGGGCACGAGATAGGGGGCGCGCCCACCCCCCAGGGCGCACCCTCCACCCTTGTGGGCCCCATGTTGCTCCACCGACGTACTTGTTCCTCCTATATATACCTACGTACCCCCAATCGGTCAGATACGGAGCCAAAAACCTAATTCCACCGCCGCAACCTTCTGTATCCACGAGATCCCATCTTGGGGCCTGTTTCGGAGCTCCGTCGGAGGGTGCATCCATCACAGAGGGCTTCTACATCATCACTATAGCCTCTCCGATGAAGTGTGAGTAGTTTACCTCAGACCTTCGGGTCCATAGTTAGTAGGTAGATGGCTTCTTCTCTCTTTTGCGATCTTAATACAATGTTCTCCCCCTCTCTCGTGGAGATCTATTCGATGTAATCTTCTTTTGCGGTGTGTTTGTTGAGACCGATGAATTGTGGGTTTATCATCAAGATTATCTATGAACAATATTTGAATCTTCTCTGAATTCTTTTATGTATGATTGGTTATCTTTGCAAGTCTCTTCGAATTATCAGTTGGTTTGGCCTAATAGATTGGTTTTTCTTGCAATGGGAGAAGTTCTTAGCTTTGGGTTCAATCTTGCGGTGTCCTTTCCCAGTGACAGCAGGGGCAGCAAGGCCGTATTGTATTGTTGCCATCGAGGATAACAAGATTGGGTTTTTATCATATTGCATGAATTATCCCTCTACATCATGTCATCTTGCTTAAGGCATTACTCTGTTTTCTTAGCTTAATACTCTAGATGCATGCTGGATAGCGATCGACGAGTGGAGTAATAGTAGTAGATGTAGGCAGGAGTCGGTCTACTTGTCTCGGATGTGATGCCTATATACATGATCATACCTAGATACTCTAATAACTATGCTCAATTCTGTCAATTGGTCAATAGTAATTTTTTCACCCACCATAAAATACTTATGCTCTTGAGAGAAGCCACTAGTGAAATCTATGGCCCCCGGGTCTATCCTCATCATATCAATCTCCCATCACTTTATTATTGCCTTTGATTTTTTTACTTTGCTTTTATTTTACTTTGCATCTTTATCACAAAAATACCAAAAATATTATCTATCATCTCTATCAGATCTCACTCTTGTAAGTGACCTTTAAGGGATTGACAACCCCTTATCGTGTTGGTTGCGAGGAGTTATTTGTTTTGTGTAGGTACGAGGGACTCGCGCGTAGCCTCCTACTGGATTGATACCTTGGTTCTCAAAACTGAGGGAAATACTTACGCTACTTTGCTGCATCATCCTTTCCTCTTCAAGGAAATCTAACGTAGTGCTCAAGAGGTAGCAAGAAGAATTTCTGGCGCCGTTGCCGGGGAGTCTACGCAAAAGTCAACATACCAAGTACCCATCATAATCCCTTATCTCCCACATTACATCATTTGCCATTTGCCTCTCGTTTTCCTCTCCTCCACTTCACCCTTGCCGTTTTATTCGCCCTCTCTTTTTCCGTTTGCCTTTTTTCTTGCTTGCTTTTTGTTTGCTCGTGTGTTGGATTGCTTGTTTGTCACGATGGTTCAAGATAATACCAAATTATGTGACTTGACCAATACCAACAATAATGATTTCCTTAGCACTCCGTTTGCTCCTCTTACCAATACTGAATCTTGTGAAATCAATATTGCTTTGTTGAATCTTATTATGAAGGATCAATTAGCCGACCTTCCTAGTGAAGGTGCCGCTACTCATCTAAATAGCTTCGTGGATTTGTGTGATATGCAAAAGAAAAAGGATGTTGATAATGATATCGTTAAATTAAAGCTATTTCCTTTTTCTCTTAGAGATCACGCTAAAGCTTGGTTTTCGTCTTTGCCTAAAAATAGTATTGATTCTTGGAACAAGTGTCAAGATGCTTTTATCTCTAAGTATTTTCCTCCCGCTAAGATCATCTCTCTTAGAAATGATATTATGAATTTCAAGCAACTTGATCATGAACATGTTGCACAATCTTGGGAGAGAATGAAATTAAAGATACGTAATTGCCCTACTCATGGTTTGAATTTGTGGATGACTATACAAAATTTTTATGCCGGATTGAATTTTGCTTCTAGAAATCTTTTGGATTCGGACGCGGGAGGCACATTTATGGAAATCACTTTAGGAGAAGCTACTAAACTCCTAGATAATATTATGGTTAATTATTCTCAATGGCACACTGAAAGATCTACTAATAAAAAAGTACATGCGATAGAAGAAATTAATGTTTTGAGGTTAAAGATGGATGAACTTATGAAATTATTTGCTACTAATAGTGTTTCTTCTGATCCTAATGATATGCCTTTGTCTACTTTGATTTAGAATAATAATGAATCTATGGATGTGAATTTTGTTGGTAGGAATAATTTTGGTAACAACGCGTATAGAGGAAACTTTAATCCTAGGCCTTATCCTAGTAATTCCTATAATAATTATGGAAATTCCTACAACAACTCTTATGGAAATTTTAATAAGATGCCCTCTGAATTTGAGACTAGTGTTAAAGAGTTTATGAATTCGCAAAAGAATTTTAATGCTTTTCTTGAAGAGAAATTGCTTAAAGTTGATGAATTGGCTAGGAACGTTGATAGAATTTCTCTTGATGTTGATTCTCTAAAGCTTAGATCTATTCCTCCTAAGCATGATATCAATGAGCCTCTCAAAGCCATGAGAATTTCCATTGATGAGTGCAAGGAAAAGAACCGCTAGGATGCGTGCTACGAAAGATGCCTTTATTAAAGCGTGTTCTTCAAATTCCCATGAAAATAAAGATGAAGATATAAAAGTTATTGATGTGCCCCTATTAAATCTTTGTTTTGCAATATGAATCTTGATAATGATGGGACTGAATATGATCCACCTTTACCTAGAAGGCGTTCCAAAAATTCGAAGTTTTAGATCCTGATGATGAAATTGATAAAAGTGGGTTTGAAGAGATTAAAACCCTAGATGTTGCTAAACCCACTATTTTGGATTTCAAGGAATTTAATTATGAAAGTTGCTCTTTAATTGATTGTATTTCCTTGTTGCAATCCGTGCTAAATTCTCCTCATGCTTATAGTTAAAATAAAGCCTTTACCAAACATATCGTTGATGCCTTGATGCAATCTTATGAAGAAAAGCTTGAGTTGGAAGTTTCTTTCCCTACAAAACTTTATGATGAGTGGGAACCCACTATTAAAATTAAGATTAAGGATCATGAGTTCTATGCTTTATGTGATTTGGGTGCTAGTGTTTCCACTATTCCCAAAACATTGTGCGATTTGATAGATTTCCATGATTTTGATGATTGCTCTCTAAACTTGCACCTTGCGGATTCCACTATTAAGAAACCTATGGGAAGAATTAATGATGTTCTTATTGTTTCAAATAGGAATTATGTGCCCGTAGGTTTTATCGTTCTTGATATAGATTGCAATCCTTCATGTCCTATTATTCTTGGTAGACCTTTCCTTAGAACGATTGGTGCAATTATTGATATGAAGGAAGGGAATATTAGATTCCAATTTCCATTAAAGAAAGGCATGGAACACTTCCCTAGGAATAAAATAAAATTGCCATATGAATCTATCATCAGATCCACTTATGGATTGCCTACCAAAGATGGCAATACCTAGATCTATCCTTACTTTTATGCCTAGCTAGGGGCGTTAGACGGTAGCGCTTGTTGGGAGGCAACCCAATTTTATTTTTAGTTTTCTTGCTTTTGCTTCTGTTTAGGAATAAATATTTGATCTAGCCTCTGGTTGGATGTGTTTTCATGTTTTAATTAGTGTTTGTGCCAAGTTAAACCTATAGGATCTTCTTGGATGATAGTTATTTGATCTTGCTGTAATTTCCAGAAACTTTCTGTTCACGAAAACAATTATTAAAAATCACCAGAACATGATAAAATAGTGATTCAAATTTCTGATGATCAATAAACAAATTGCCTAGGTCTTGATATTTTGGCTGACTTTTTGGAGTTCCATAAGTTTGCGTTAGTTACAGATTACTACAGACTATTCTGTTTTTGACAGATATTGTTTTTCGTGTGTTGTTTGCTTATTTTGATGAATCTATGGCTAGTAAAATAGTTTATAAACCATAGAGAAGTTGGAATACAGTAGCATTAACACCAATATAAATAAACAATGAGTTAATTACAGTATCGTGAAGTGGTCTTTTGTTTTCTTTCACTATCGGAGCTCACGGGATTTCTATTGAGTGTTGTGTTGTGAAGTTTTCAAGTTTTGGGTGAAATCTTTTGATGGATTATGGAACAAGGAGTGGCAAGAGCCTAAGCTTGGGGATGCCCATGGCACCCCCAAGATAATCTAAGGACACCAAAAAGTCAAAGCTTGGGGATGCCCCAGAAGGCATCCCCTCTTTCGTCTACTTCCATCGGTAACTTTACTTGGAGCTATATTTTTATTCACCACATGATATGTGTTTTGCTTGGAGAATCTTGTATGATTTGAGTCTTTTATTTTTATTTTAACGCAATCATCCTTGCTGTACACACCTTTTGAGAGAGCCATACATGATTTGGAATTAGAATACTCTATGTGCTTCACTTATATCTTTTGAGTTATATAGTTTTGCTCTAGTACTTCACTTATATCTTTTAGAGCACGGTGGTGGATTTGTTTTATAGAAACTATTGGTCTCTCATGATTCACCTCTATTATTTTGAGAGTATTAAATAGCATGGTAATTCGCTTAATAATCTTAATATGCTTGGTATTCAAGATTTGTAAAACTTTCTTTTGAGTGCGTTGAATACTAAGAAAAGTTTGTTGCTTGATAATTGTTTTGAGATATGAAGATGGTGATATTAGAGTCATGCTAGTTGAGTAGTTGTGAATTTGAGAAATACTTGTGTTAAAGTTTGTGATTCCTGTAGCATGCACGTATGGTGAACCGTTATGTGATGAAGTCGGAGCATGATTTATTTATTGATTGTCTTCCTTATGAGTGGCGGTCGGGGACGAGCGATGGTCTTTTCCTACCAATCTATACCCCTAGGAGCATGCGCGTAATACTTTTCTTTGATAACTTGTAGATTTTTGCAATAAGTATATGAGTTCTTTATGACTAATGTTGAGTCCATGGATTATACACACTTTTCTTCCTTCCACAATTGCTAGCCTCTCTAAATACCGTGCACCTTTCGCCGGTATCATACACCCACCATAAACCTTCCTCAAAACAGCCACCATACCTACCTATCATGGCATTTCCATAGCCATTCTGAGATATATTGCCATGCAACTTTCCACCGTTCCGTTTATTATGACACGCTCCATCATTGTCATATTTCTTAGCACGATCATGTAGTTGCCATCGTATTTGTGGCAAAGCCACCATTCATAATTCTTTCATACATATCACTCTTGATTCATTGCATATCCCGGTACACCGCCGGAGGCATTCATATAGAGTCATATTTTGTTCTAAGTATCGAGTTGTAATTGTTGAGTTGTAAGAAAATAAATGTGTGATGATCTTCAATTTTAGAGCATTGTCCCAAGTGAGGAAAGGGATGATGGAGACTATGATTCCCCCATAAGTCGGGATGAGACTCCGGACGAAAAATAAAAAAAAAGAGAAAAGAAAAGAGGCCATAAAAAGGCCCAAATAAAAAAATATGAGAGAAGAAGAGAGAAGGGACAATGTTACTATCCTTTCACCACACTTGTGCTTCAAACTAGCACCATGATCTTCATGATAGAGTCTCTCGTTTTGTCACTTTCATATACTAGTGGGAATTTTTTATTATAGAACTTGGCTTGTATATTCCAATGATGGGCTTCCTCAAAATACCCTAGGTCTTCATGAGCAAGCGAGTTGGATGCACACCCACTTAGTTTCTTTTGTTGAGCTTTCATATACTTATAGCTCTAGTGCATCCGTTGCATGGCAATCCCTACTCACTCACATTGATATCTATTGATGGGCATCTCCATAGCCCGTTGATACGCCTAGTTGATGTGAGACTATCTTCTCCATTTTGTCTTCTCCACAACCACCATTCTATTCCACATATAGTGCTATATCCATGGCTCACGCTCATGTATTGTGTGAAGATTGAAAAAGTTTTGAGAATGTCAAAAGTATGAAACAATTGCTTGGCTTGTCATCGGGGTTGTGCATGATTTAAATACTTTGTGTGGTGAAGATAGAGCATAGCTAGACTATATGATTTTGTAGGGATAACTTTCTTTGGCCATGTTATTTTGAGAAGACATGATTAATTTGTTAGTATGCTTGAAGTATTATTTTTTTGTGTCAATATTAAACTTTTGTCTTGAATCTTTCGGATCTGAATATTCATACCACAATTAAGAAGAATTACATTGAAATTATGCCAAGTAGCACTCCGCATCAAAAATTCTGTTTTTATCATTTACCTACTCGAGGACGAGCAGGAATTAAGCTTCGGGATGCCTTATACGTCTCCAACGTATCTATAATTTTTGATTGCTCCATGCTATATTATCTACTGTTTTGGACAATATTGGGCTTTATTATCCACTTTTATATTACTTTTCGGACTAACCTATTAACAGGAGGCCCAGCCCAGAATTGTTGTTTTTTGCCTATTTCAGAGTTTCGAAGAAACGGAATATCAAACAGAGTCCAAATGGAATGAAACCTTCGGGAACGTGATTTTCTCACCGAATATGATCCAAGAGACTTGGACCCTACATCAAGAAAGAAAGGAGGTGGGCACGAGGTAGGGGGGCGAGCCCACCCCCAGGGCGTGCCCTCCACCCTCGTGGGCCCCACGTTGCTCCACCGATGTACTTCTTCCTCCTATATATACCTACGTACCCCCAAACGATCAGATACGGAGCCAAAAACCTAATTCCACCGCCGCAACCTTCTGTATCCACGAGATCCTATCTTGGGGCTTGTTCCGGAGCTCCGCCGGAGGGGGCATCCATCACGGAGGGCTTCTACATCATCACCATAGCCTCTCCGATGAAGTGTGAGTAGTTTACCTCAGACCTTCGGGTCCATAGTTAGTAACTAGATGGCTTCTTCTCTCTTTTTGGATCTCAATACAGTGTTCTCCCCCTCTCTCGTGGAGATCTATTCGATGTAATCTTCTGTTGCCGTGTGTTTGTTGAGACCGATAAATTGTGGGTTTATGATCAAGATTATTTATGAACAATATTTGAATCTACTCTGAATTCTTTTATGTATGATTGGTTATCTTTGCAAGTCTCATGGACTTATCAGTTTGGTTTGGCCTATTAGATTGGTTTTTCTTGCAATGGGAGAAGTGCTTAGCTTTGGGTTCAATCTTGCGGTGTCCTTTCCCAGTCGCAGCAGGGGCAGCAAGGCACGTATTGTATTGTTGCCAGCGAGGATAACAAGATGGGTTTTTTTATCATATTGCATGAATTTATCCCTCTACATCATGTCATCTTGCTTAAGATGTTACTTTGTTTTCTTAACTTAATACTCTAGATGCATGCTGGATAGCGGTAGATGAGTGGAGTAATAGTAGTAGATGCAGGCAGGAGTTGGTCTACTTGTCTCGGACGTGATGCCTATATACATGATCATACCTAGATACTCTCATAACTATGCTCAATTCTGTCAATTTCTCAATAGTAATTCGTTCACCCACCATAAAATACTTATGCTCTTGAGAGAAGCCACTAGTGAAATCTATGGCCCCCGGGTCTATCTTCATCATATCAATCTCCCATCACTTTATTATTGCCTTTGCTTTTTTACTTTGCTCTTATTTTACTTTGCATCTTTATCACAAAAATACCAAAAATATTATCTATCATCTCTATCAGATCTCACTCTCGTAATTGACCGTGAAGGGATTGACAACCCCTTATCGCGTTGGTTGCGAGGAGTTATTTGTTTTATGTAGGTACGAGGGACTCGCGCGTAGCCTCCTACTGGATTGATACCTTGGTTCTCAAAAACTGAGGGAAATACTTATGCTACTTTGGTGCATCATCCTTTCCTCTTCAAGGAAATCCAACGTAGTGCTCAAGAGGTAGCAGTCGCGTAGGTTATGTAGGCTAGATTCAGAGGTACCTCCCACGTGTTCAGGTCCTTGGCATCGTTGTCTTCTTTCATGTTAGTGTATCAGGGGTCGATGATGGTCTCTGCGAGGTCAACCATGGAGTCCTTCTCCTGCCCGTTGCTGATGATCTTGTATTGCTTCTGGATGTCGACAAGCTTGTTGCACCAGATGGCCGAATCGTCGTGTTCTTCCTTCTCTCCACTGTAGCGAAGGTGTAGTCGGCACTGATGATGAAACGGGTGAATGCTCCAAAACCTCTGATGGCCCTACAGAAGTGGTAGATGAGAACCTCGTCCCGCACACATACCCGGGCGACGGCGATCCGCTGGTCCCTGTCAGGAGATGAATGGATGGGCAGAAGGTCTAGTCCTGCAACCTTGTGCTTTCTCGTCCTGTAGGTACTGCTTGAACTCGGCGAGGCAGAGCTTCACCCAGTCCGGATCGTTGGTGTACATCACATTCAACTTGGTGCAGCCATAGGACTAAATGGCGAACTCAAAGGGTAACTCCTTGCTGAAGTCCATATCTAGCAGGCTCACCCCTGGGATCGCCATTGGAGTCTCTTCAAGTGAACGAGTGGGTAGGCGGCGGCAGCAGTTCGTTTTTCAGCTCTTGGGGAACTGGATTCAAAAGTAAACTAAGTGTGTACAGGCGACAATAGTTACTACCCCTCCCTCATCCGCTGCACGCCCGATAGAAGATGCACCCTCGACGCATTCAAACGCCTCCATTAAGAAACCTACTCTAGCCACACGTTGGTTCATGAGCAGGTCTGTATTGGTATTGTAATAATAGGAGTTAGTGGTCACTTTACTTAAATTTAATTAGCTTTAATAGAAATTTATACTTAAAACAAGCAATGCATTGGCTCGTTCTATCAGCGCCACATGATCAACATGCACAACAATTAGAATTATTATTCTTAGGACGCACACGATTAGCACATTTGCCGCACTTTCACACAGATAATACTACCAAGTTTGAACTGTTTGTTATGGTTGTTGTCCTCTGCATCATCATGCCGTGTTTCCCAGCTTGCAAGATTCAGAACCAACAAATAAGATCCAAATAATAAGTACAACAAAATGCCTACACATCTCATTGATTCCCAGCTTCCAAGATTCAAAACCAACAAATAAGATCCAAATAATATGTACAACAAAGATGCCTACACATCTCATTGATTCCCAGCTTGCAAGATTCAGAACCAACAAATAAGATTCAAATAATAAGTACAACATAGATGTCTACACATCTCATTGATTCCCAGCTTGCAAGATTCAGAACCAACCCATTAGAGCCTTTCGATAAAGTGAATATCGGGATTATCGTAATTGAAATTTGAACTACATGTACATGCAACAACTAACCATAATGGTTTGAAAACTCATATTTCGTGTACTTGTGTGCGATTTAATTCCATGTGCAGTAAATTGGAAGGAATTTTCAAACATATCGGTCTAACGGCTATGACACAATTAAGCATGGAGTGACATGGCATTTTAATTCCAAAAATAAAAAAAACAGAAACACATGAAACCTTGGTTGATGTAATGTCATGCCACCAAGATGATGTGGTAAAAAAATTGGCATGTTTGACCAAAGTTTGGACACACACCCCTCACAAACTGGAGCAACTCACTAGAAGGCTCGTGGTTCAGAGAGGGAACAATGCATGTTTGATGACGAACGGGAGATAGCTTGCTCTTACAGCCTTCAATTTTTTTCTACGTCTAACATGCACTACTACAACTGTAATGTGAAATTTTTGAAAATTCTAGGGGTCATTTGACCTTTGAAAGACATTTAAGTGATTTTCTAGCCATTTAATGACCATAATTCAAATTTGAACTACATCTACATGCAACGCGTAACTGAAACCGTTTGGAAAAAAATTCATATTTGTGTACTTGTGTGCAAGTTAATTCCAGGTGCAGTGAACTAGAAGGAATTTTCAAACATATTTGTATCATGACATGAACACATATGCATGAATACGTATCATGGAGTGGCATGGCATTTTGATTCCAAAAAAAATCAGAAACACATGAAACCTTGGCTGATGTAATGTCATGCCACCAAGATGATGTGGTAAAGAAATTGGAATGTTTGACGAAAGCTTGGACACACACCCCTCACAAACCGGAGAAACTCGCTAGAAGGTTCGTGGCTCCGAGAGGGAACAATGCATGTTTGATGACGAACGGGAGATAGCTTCCTCTTACGGCCTTCAATTTTTTTCCTACGTTTAACGTGCAATTGTCATGTGAAAATTTGGTAAATTTCAATGGTCATTTGACTTTCTAAAGACATTTACGTGATTTTTTAACCATTTAATGACCGTAATTCAAATTTGAACTACATCTACATGCAACACCTAACCAAAACGGTTTAAAAATCATATTTTTGTGTACTTGTGTGTGAGTTAACTCCATGTGCAGTAAATTTGAGGGAATTTTCAAACATATTGGTGCCAAGGCATGGGCACATGCATGGAGTGCACACCATGGCATTTTAATTCCAAAAAATTAAAAAATGATCTAAAAAACATGAAACCTTACTTGATTTAATGTCATGCCACCAAGATGGTGTGGTAAAGAAATTGGCATGTTTGACGAAAGTTTGGACACACACCCCTCAAAAACAAAAGCAACTCACTAGAAGGTTCGTGGTTCCGAGAGGGAACAATGCTTGTTTGATGACCAACGGGAGATAGCTTCCTCTTACGGCTTTGAATTTTTTTCTACGTCTAACATGCACTACTACAACTGTACTGTGAAATTTTGGAAAATTCTAGTGGTCATTTGACCTTTCAAAGACATTTAAGTGATTTTCTAACCATTTAATGACCGTAATTCAAATTTGAACTACATCTACATGCAACCCTAACCAAAACGGTTTGAAAAATCATATTTGTGTACTTGTGTGTGAGTTAATTCCATGTGCAGTAAATTAGAAGGAATTTTCAAACATATTGGTCTCATGACATGGACACATGCATACGTATGCATGGAGTGACATGGCATTTTAATTAAAAAATAGAAAAATGATCAGAAACACATGAAACCTTGGTTGATGTAATGTCATGCCATTAAGATGATGTGGTAAAGAAATTGGCATGTTTGACGAACGTTTGGACACACGCCCCTCACAAACCGGAGCAACTCGCTAGAAGGTTCGTGGTTCCGAGAGGGAACACTGCATGTTTGATGACGGACGGGAGATAGCTTCCTCTTACGGCCTTCAAATTTTTTCCTACGTTTAACATGCAACTGTCATTTGAAAATTTGGTAAATTTTAGTGGTCATTTGACCTTCTAAAGACATTTAAGTGATTTTCTAACCATTTAATGACCGTAATTCAAATTTGAAATATATCTACATGCAACGCCTAACCAAAATGGTTTGAAAAATCATATTTTTGTGTACTTGTGTGCGAGTTAATTCCATTTGCAGTAAATTCAAAGGAATTTTCAAAATATTGGTGTCAAGGCATGGGCACATGCATGGAGTGCATGCCATGGCGTTTTAATTCCAAAAAAATGATCGGAAAAACATGAAACCTTGCTTGATTTAATGTCATGCCACCAAGATGATGTGGTAAAAAAATTGGCATGTTTGACGAAATTTTGGACACACACCCCTCACAAACCGGAGCAACTCACTAGAAGGTTCGAGTTTCCGAGAGGGAACAATGCATGTTTGTTGACGGACGGGAGCTAGCTTCCTCTTACGACCTTCAAATTTTTTCCTACGTTTAACATGCACTAATACAACTATCATGTGAAAATTTGGAAATTTTCAAGGGTCATTTGACCTTTTAAAGACATTTAAGTGATTTTTTAACCATTTAATGACCGTAATTCAAATTTGAACTATATCTACATGCAACGCCTAACCAAAACGGTTTGAAAAATCATATTTTAGTGTACTTGTGTGCGAGCTAAAAAATAGTCAGACGATGTAAATATCTGGTGTTCAAAAAAGAAAATGTAAAGATCTGGCAAGATAACCGGCACATCACGATTGGCACTCTATCTCGTGGCTCGAGGTTTGGTAGGTGATTGGCGGGGATCATTAATAAGACACGGTTCTGTATTGGAAACCGTCAGCTATTATGTTCACACACGGATTTGCTGCGGGAATTGTGTGCAATTCAAACTACAGTACTCGTAAATTCCAACGGCAGGCGTGTGTATTGTCCCCGTCGATCTAGATTTCGGCCGACAATAAATACTACCTTGCTCATGTCATCCCCCCTGGATTCTCATCTACATCCTCCCCTCGCTCGTCCTCTCTCTCTCTCTCTCTCTCAAATCTCTGCCATGGCGCGGCTGGTCTGCCCACGCGCTGACGAGGAGTCGCCGCCCCCCAAGGACGCTCACTCGATTAGCAGCAATGAGGACCCCTACGCGCTGCCTGACGAGGTTGCGCCGCCCCCCCCCCCCCCCACTTCGGATTGGTTTTGGGGCCAGTACAATCTTTGTCTGTGGAAGTCGCTGCCGTCGGGTGAGAAAACCTGGCAAGTGGCATTCAAGAAGGAGATGGTGGAGGAGGAAGCCAGGTACCAGGCGGCCTGTGAAGCCCATGATGCCACCTGGAAAAAGGAGGCGGCGGAGCTTTGGGGGCGAGTGCGTCGTCGTGCCGAGGAGGTGTACAAAGACGGTACTTCGCGAGGAAGGTCATAGGCGCTGGGCACCTCGTCGCTGCATGGAGGTGGGCCGATAAGCTCCAGCGTGCCATCGACGAGGAGCTCCAGTGGGTGCCCAATGAAATGGCAAGATTGGTCGTGCGCGTCCGCCAGCTAGAGGCAGATCGGTATGTCAAGCGCTGCGAGGCGGAGGAGTCAGAGTACTGCCTCCGCACTGGGAAGACGCCGCGCACCAGGGAGCTGCTGGCGAGGGGCTGCTGGAATACTGGCCCCAGGAGGGATTATTAGTTTTAGTATTGTTCGTTTTCAATTTTATGCATTGTACCTAGTCATTAAGTATCATCACATATATGTGATCATATTCTGTGATGATCTAATGAACAATTAATATATATATATATATATATATATATATATATATATTATGAATTCCATTTTCTAATTGTTTTTGTATACTAATTTGAATCTAGATGTTATCATCCACATATACAGAATGGAAAACGTATATACACACATTGAAACAGAACATATAAGAATGGAAAGTAGAGTACACACATTGAAACAGAGCAATACTATGATTGCTGTGAATACATAGCTATCCACGTCGAAACGACTTTTCAAAATAAAACGCGTCCATGAGACCATGACCAGCACCCCTTGCCTATGGTAGCTCTTGGCTCTGTCTGAACTTGTGCAGGCGTTCGTCCAAGCGGTCGACATGCTCGCGGTACATCCGAAGCATGATCTCGAGCTCTAAGTTGGCTATTTCATCGGAGATCACCAGCTCGAGGATGCGACGGCCATGTTCCTCTACTGTGCCCAGGTGGAGCCTACGTACCAGCGCATTGGCATCCAGCGGGCCGCGGATAAGGCGAATGGTGGCGCCCATGTGAACGGCGTGGCGGGCGTCCGGTGCAACTACGGCACGGCCGGCCTCTGGTGCAAGTACGACACTGAGAGCCTCTGCCCACTCCTGGTGAGGAATGGGGGTTCTCACGGGACGTGTACCCAGCTGCGACACCGTGTCGACAGCAGGCAAGCATCGATGGATCCACTCTTGCTATGCGGCGCGCCGCGCCTCTCGCTCTGCGGCGCTCCAACGGTCTCGCCATGCGGCGAGCCGCAGCCTATCAGCGCGGACGCGCCTAGCTTGCTTTGTGGCGTGCCATCGATCATGTTGTGCGGTGAGCTGCAGCCTGTCGGTGCTGACATGCCTATCTTGATCCGCGGCGCTCAAGCGCCATGCGCCAAAGGTTTGCTCAACCTTGGCGATGACGCGCATCACGGCGTCATCCATCGCATTGCCGGGGAGTGCCTCGGCCTCGATGGGCCATGGCACCTGCTCGTTTTCCTCGTCTACGAGGTTGATGGTAGAGGCGGCGCTTTTGTGGGTTGGCATGCTTGGAAAAAGGTGGACGTGCTACAGGCTGCGCTTGTCGCCTCCGTGCGTCACGCGCCCCCTGTGCGCAATATAGCTGGGTGGCGGGAAACAGGTGAGGAAATGGCGGGAAATGGTGGCATGTTCATAAAACGCCATCAGTTAATGGCAACTTAGCATGGAGCTAGCACAAGAAGTAGATGATGATCAAATGAACACAGACCACACTAGGGAACCCGTCGCTGATGTATTCATCAATCCCAAATGGTTGAATACTAGCAAGCATTTGCCCACAACACACACGGCCTATTCCATCACAAATAGGCCGGATGGATCAACTGTATGCCACGTATCGTACATTGTTGAAAAGTAATGCGGTAGACCTTCTTTAACATCTGTTAAAAAATAAAATAAAAATAACATCGACACAACTTCCCATCCAGTAATCCATACGATGGCTGCTCCTGCCTGAGCACACTTAACATGATAGTTTTCTTACATGAGATACTAGTGGAACAGCTAGTCCTTGATGATAGGAATGCCTCTTCACATCCATATGGAGTATCCGGATGACCGCCCGTCCCACAATGGCCAATTGATGTTGTGTAGACAGAGCATATCACATACGTCTTATTAGAAGCAATCGTCTGCGTTATTATCGGTCTTCGCACACATTTTTGATTACAGACCTGTTTGCCGCGTATCACACGCATCTTGTTATATTGAACTGTTTCTGTTCTCTTGCCTAATCACAAACAGTTCATCCGAGTGAACCGTATGTTGTACATCGCACACAGCTTGATCGGGCTGACCGTTTCTTTTGTGTTGCCTAATCACAAACAGTTCATCCGAGTGAACCGTATGTTGTACATCGCACACACCTTCATCTGGCTGCCCGTTTCTTTTGTTCCTCCTCGTCGCAAATAGTTAATTGAGCTGAACCGTATGCCCTGCATCACACACGCAACTAAAATCTGAACTGTGTTTGATGCATCCTCCATCGCAAATGTTTTGCACCTTTTTTGACAGTTATTTTACACCACCGTTTGCGATTATGGCATCGCCAAGAGTTCCGTCAAAGGGTCTCTGATCGTAGTCTCGCGTTAGCAGCATCCTGCAGTAGTGTACCCTGAAGGGGTGTAGCCAGCCCTCCAGACATAGTACGTCGATGTTTTCCCAAAAGTCTTCATAGACCTCTGATGTCGCTTGAAGCTACATCGGTATAATCCTTTCTTTATGACATCATCAATTTTCAACCCTTTATGACTTCATTTTCTCTTTTTCATGTATTTAATCCTTTCTTTGAGCTAAATAAACATGAAATTTGAAAGTAGTACAAATGTACTCAAAAGAGGTTCAAAGTTGGCATGGTATCATCATTTCATCCACATAGCATGTGCTAAAATGTTGATAGGGTTACGATAAAAATGGATGCACTTCGTGTACAAAATGAACAATCTCTTTCGAAGTATCAGGGTTTCAAACGAAAACTCATATGTTACGAAGGCATTTCATATTTTTTTAAACTTATTTGAACTCCAGACTTTTTGTGCATTCAATATGAACCATTCAAAGCCACATCATCAATTTTCAACCCTTTATGACTTCATTTGCTATTTTCATGCATTTAGTCTTTTCTTTGAGCTAAATGAACCTGAAATTGAAAAGCAGTGCAAATGAACTCTGAAAATGTTGAAACTTGGAATGGTATCATCATTTCACCCACATAGCATGTGCTATAAAGTTGAGAGGGTTACGAAAAAAACTAGATGCACTTCGTGTACAAAATTAAGAATCTCTTTCGAAGTATCAGGGTTTCAAACGAAAACTCATATGTTACAAAGGCATTTCATTTCTTCACATGTAACTGCAGTGATATTCTAGATCAAAGGCATCATCAGAATAGTTGTGGAGAGAAAGTCTTCACTTTTTATTCGCGTGTGTCCCTTGCTTATTGTATCGTAACCATGGATAATCTTCATAGTTTAACAGCGTGCTTGGGTCAACCTTGACTTTCAAGGGAGGAATTTCATGAAACTTTTCATAATCTTTAGACATGTCTATCTTGCCCTCCACTCCCATGATGTCTCTTTTCCGTGAAAGAACTATGTGGCGCTTTGGCTCATCGTATGATGTATTCGCTTCCTTATATTTTCTTTTTCTCGGTTTGATAGACATGTCCCTCACATAGAAAACCTGCGCCACATCATTGGCTAGGACAAATGGTTCGTTTGTGTACCCAAGATTGTTTAGATCCACTGTTGTCATTCCGTACTGTAGGTCTACCTGTACCCCGCCTCCTGACAGATTGACCCATTTGCACCAAAACAAAGGGATCTTAAAATCATGTCCATAGTCAAGTTCCGATAGGTCCAATATGTAACCATAATATGTGTCCTTTCCCCTGTTGGTTGCTGCATCAAAGAGGACACCATTGTTTTGGTTGGTGCTCTTTTGATCTTGGGCGATCGTGTAAAATGTATTCCCATTTATCTCGTACCCTTTATAAGTCAATATAATCGAAGATGGTCCCCTGGCCAACGAGTACAACTCATCTGCAACAGTGTTGTCACCCATGAGATGTGTTTGCAACCAACTGTCGAATGTCATGATGTGTTCACATGTAATCCAGTCGTCACACTGCTCCGGGTGTTTGGGGCGTAGAATATTCTTCTGTTCATTGACATACGGGGTCACCAAGGTAGAATTCTGTAGAACTGTGTAGTGTGCTTGAGACCAAGAATGCCCGTCCCTTCATATTACTGAGTCCGCTCCTAGCGTGCCTTTTCTAGTTAGTACCGCGATTGAGGGAGACCAATCTTCTTAAGGTCAGGAATGAAGTCAACACAAAACCCAATGACCTCCTCTTTTTGATGGCCTGTGGAGATGCTTCCTTCTAGCCTAGCACAGTTATGAACATATTTCTTTAAGACTTCCATGAACCTCTCAAAGGGCAACATATTGTGTAGAAATATAGGGCCAGAATGGCAGTCTCGTCGACTAGATGAACTAGGACGTGCGTCATGATATTGAAGAAGGATGGTGGGAACACCAGCTCGAAACTGACAAGACATTGCACCAAATCACTCCTTAACCTTGGTAGGATTTCTGGATCGATTACCTTTTGAGAGATTGCATTGAGGAATGCACATAGCTTCACAATGGCTAATCGAACGTTTTCCGGTAGAAGTCCCCTCAATGCAACCGGAAGCGGTTGCGTCATAATCACGTGGCAATCGTGAGACTTTAGGTTCTGGAACTTTTTATCTGCCATATTTACTATTCCCTTTATATTCAACAAGAATCCAGACAGGACCTTCATACTAAGCAGGCATTCAAAGAAGATTTCCTTCTCTTCTTTGGTAAGAGCTGATACGTCTCCAATGTATCTATAATTTTTGATTGTTCCATGCTATTATATTATCTATCTTGGATGTTCTATATGCATTTATATGCTATTTTATTTGATTTTTGGGGCTAACCTATTAACCTAGAGCCAGTGCCAGTTTCTGTTTTTTCCTTGTTTTTGAGTTTTGCAGGAAAGGAATATCAAACGGAAGTCAATTGACTTGAAACATTACGACGATGATTTTTGGGCCAAAAGAATCCCCCGAAGCAAAAGTTGGGCCAGAAGAGCCACGAGGCCTCCACAAGGGTGCAGGGCGCGCCCAACCCCCCGGGCGCGCCCTCCGACCTTGTGGGCCCCTCGTGGACTCCCCAACACATCTTATATATCCCAAAACCTCAAGAACAGAACCTAGATTGGGAGTTCCGCCGCCGCAAGCCTCTGTAGCCACGAAAAGCCAATCGGGACATTGTTCCGGCACCTTGGCGGAGGGGGAATCCATCACCGGTGGCCATCTTCATCGTCTCGGTGCTCTTCATGATGAGGAGGGAGTAGTTCACCCTCGGGGCTGAGGGTATGTACCAGTAGCTATCTGTTTGATCTCTCTCTCTCTCTCTCTCTCGTGTTCTTGATTTGGCATGATCTTGATGTACCGCGAGCTTTGCTATTATAGTTGGATCTTATGATGTTTCTCCCCCTCTACCTTCTTGTAATGGATTGAGTTTTCCCTTTGAAGTTATCTTATAAGATTGGGTCTTTAAGGATTTGAGAACACTTGATGTATGCCTTGCATGTGCTTATCTATGGTGACAATGGGATATTCACGTGATCTACTTGATGTATGTTTTGGTGATCAACTTGCGTGTTCTGTGACCTTGTGAACTTATGCATAGGGGTTGGCACACTTTTTCGTCTTGACTCTCGATAGAAAGTTTGGGGCACTCTTTCAAGTTCTTTGTGTTGGTTTGAATAGATGAATCTGAGATTGTGTGATGCATATCGTACAGTCAAACCCGTGGATACTTGTGGTGACACTGGAGTATGTACGTGACATTTGGGTCTTGGTTGATGTGTGTCTTAAGGTGTTATTTTAGTACGAACTCTAGGGCTGTTTGTGACACTTATACGAATAGCACAATAGATTAATCAGAAAAAATAACATTGAGGTGGTTCCGTACCCTACAATAATCTCTTCGTTTGTTCTCTGCTATTAGTGACTTTGGAGTGACTTTTGTTGCATGTTGACGGGGTTTTATATGATCTAATTATGTTATCATTGTTGAGAGAACTTGCACTAGTGAAAGTATGAACCCTAGGCCTTATTTCCTAGCATTGCAATACCATTTTCGCTCACTTCTACCGTTAGTTACCTTGCTGTTTTTATATTTTCAGATTACAAAAACCTATATCTACTATCCATATTGCACTTGTATCACTATATCATCGCCGAACTAGTGCACCTATACAATTTACCATTGTATTGGGTGTGTTGGGGACACAAGAGACTCTTTGTTATTTGATTGCAGGGTTGCTTGAGAGAGACCATCTTCATCCTATGCCTCCCACGGATTGATAAACCTTAGGTCATCCACTTGAGGGAAATTTGCTATTGTACTACAAAATGCTCCACTTGGAGGCCCAACAACGTCTACCAGGATAAAGTTGCGTAGTAGACATCAAGCTCTGTTTGGGAACCGCCTATAATCTATCTAGTATGGAAGATATTGGGAACTCTTGGTGGTTATGTTGACAATGAAATCATACCTCTAAAAATTATTTTCATGTCTGTTTTAAAAGCTTCGAGCTCTGACACCTCTGCAAATCCCTGCTTCCCTCTGCGAAGGGCCTATCTTTTACTTTTATGCAAGAGTCGGTAGTATTCCTTCTCATTCCAACCTACCCTTTAGTTGGCAAGCATCATGTCATGGGGAAAGATCTAATCATATATGGCCAGTCAAATATATTTGATCATGAATAATTATTGTTAACAATTATCTATATGATAAGTAAGTTGGGAGGTAAAACATTAAGCCCCTATCTTTCTCTGTGTTCAATGGATGCTATTTGATCTAAAAATATGCTTTGAGTTGTAGCAATCATGGAAGACTATATGATAGCTGAGTATGTGGGATTTTCTAAATCAAAGCTCTTACATAGACCCTTCCTGAAAATAAGATGAATTGCAATTGTTTGATGACTGAGAACATAGTTTGTTAGTTTCCAAGAAAGTTTATGGTCTATGCTTTAACATGTGAATAGCTTGTTACTTGATCATGAGAAGCTTTATGATATGAGCTATTGTTATGATATATAATGATGATAGAAAAAGTGATTGAAATTATCATTGATCAAACTTGTGCGCTTGCTAGCATTCCACATCAAAAATTCTATTTTTACCATTTACCTACTCGAGGACGAGCAGGAATTAAGCTTGGGGATGCTTGATACGTCTCCAACGTTTCTATAATTTTTGATTGTTCCATGCTATTATATTATCTATCTTTGATGTTTTATATGCATTTATATGCTATTTTGTATGATATTTGGGACTAACCTATTAACCTAGAGCCCAGTCCCATTTTTTGTTTTTTCCCTTGTTTTTGAGTTTTGCAGGAAAGGAATATCAAACGGAGTCAAATTGACCTGAAACTTTACAACGATGATTTTTGGACCAAAAGAAGCCCCCAATGCAAAAGAGTTGGGCTAGAAGAGCCACGAGGCCTCCACAAGGGTGGAGGGCGCGCCCTCTGACCTTGTGGGCCCCTTGTGGACTCCCCTGACTTGTTCTTGACGCCAACACATCTTATATATCCCAAAACCTCCATAACAGAACCTAGATCGGGAGTTCCACCGCCGCAAGCCTCTGAAACCACGAAAAACCAATTAGGACCCTGTTTCGGCACCCTGTCGGAGGGGGAATCCATCACCGGTGGCCATCTTCATCATCCCGGTGCTCTCCATGACGAGGAGGGAGTGTTGGGGAACGTAGCAAAAATTCAAAATTTTCCTACGTGTCACCAAGATCTATCTATGGAGAAACCAGCAACGAGGGGAAGGAGAGTGCATCTACATACCCTTGTAGATCGCTAAGAGGAAGCGTTCAAGAGAACGGGGTTGATGGAGTCGTACTCGCCGTGATCCAAATCACCGTTGATCCTAGTGCTGAACGGACGGCACCTCCGCGTTCAACACACGTACAGCCCGGTGACTTCTCCCATGCCTTGATCCAGCAAGGAGAGAGGGAGAGGTTGAGGAAGACTCCATCCAACAGCAGCACAACGGCGTGGTGGTGGTGGAGGAGCGTGGCAATCCTGCAGGGCTTCGCCAAGCACCGCAGGAGAGGAGGAAGGAGAGAGGTAGGGCTGCGCCAAGAGGGAGATCCAATCGCGTGCTGGGCAGCCCCTAGGCCTCAAGTATATATAGGGGAAAGGGGAGGGGGCTGCTCCCCCTCTAGGGTTCCCACCCCAAGGGGTGCGGCAGCCCCAGATCCCATCTGAGGGAGGCGGCCAAGGGGGGAGGAGAGGGAGGCGCAGGGAGCATGGGCCTTAGGGCCCATCTGCCCTTAGGGTTTGCCCCCCTTCCTCCCCTTAGGCGCCTTGGGCCCTTGTGGGGGGCGCACCAGCCCACCTGGGGCTGGTCCCCTCCCACACTTGGCCCATGCAGCCCTCCGGGGCTTGTGGCCCCACTTGGTGGACCCTCGGGACCCTCCCGGTGGTCCCGGTATGTTACCGATAAACCTGAAACTTTTCCGGTGACCAAAACAAGACTTCCCATATATAAATCTTTACCTCCAGACCATTCCGGAACTCCTCGTAACGTTCGGGATCTCATCCGGGACTCCGAACAACATTCAGTAACCACGTACTTACTTTCCCTATAACCCTAGCGTCACCAAACCTTAAGTGTGTAGACCCTACGGGTTCGGGAATCATGCAGACATGACCGAGACGTTCTCCGGTCAATAACCAATAGCGGGATCTGGATACCCATATTGGCTCCCACATGTTCCACGATGATCTCATCAGATGAACCACGATGTCGAGGATTCGATCAATCCCGTATACAATTCCCTTTGTCTAGCGGTATTGTAGTTGCCCGAGATTCGATCGTCGGTATCCGATACCTTGTTCAATCTCGTTACCGGCAAGTCTCTTTACTCGTTCTGTAACACATCATCCCGTGATCAACTCCTTGATCACATTGTGCACATTATGATGATGTCCTACCGAGTGGGCCCAGAGATACCTCTCCGTCACACGGAGTGACAAATCCCAGTCTCGATTCGTGCCAACCCAACAGACACTTTTGGAGATACCCGTAGTGTACCTTTATAGCCACCCAGTTACGTTGTGATGTTTGGTACACCCAAAGCATTCCTACGTTATCCGGGAGTTGCACAATCTCATGGTCTAAGGAAATGATACTTGACATAAGAAAAGATTTAGCATACGAACTACACGATCTTTGTGCTAGGCTTAGGATTGGGTCTTGTCCATCACATGATTCTCCTAATGATGTGATCCCGTTATCAACGACATCCAATGTCCATGGTCATGAAACCGTAACCATCTATTGATCAACGAGCTAGTCAACTAGAGGCTTACTAGGGACATGGTGTTGTCTATGTATCCATACATGTATCTGAGTTTCCTATCAATACAATTATAGCATGGATAATAAACGATTATCATGAACAAGGAAATATAATAATAACTAATTTCTTATTGCCTATAGAGCATATTTCCAACAGTCTCCCACTTGCACTAGAGTCAATAATCTAGTTCACATCGCCATGTGATTAACACTCACAGGTCACATCGCCATGTGACCAACATCCAAAGAGTTTACTAGAGTCAATGATCCAGTTCACATCACTATGTGATTAACACTCAATGAGTTCTGGGTTTGATCATGTTGCTTGTGAGAGAGGTTTTAGTCAACGGGTCTGCAACATTCAGATCCGTATGTACTTCGCAAATCTCTACGCTATATTTGGAGCCATTTCAAATAATTGTTCTACTTGGAGCTATTCCAAATTGTTGCTCCATTATACGTATCCGGTATCTCTACTCAGAGCTATCCGGATAGGTGTTAAGCTTGCATCGACGTAACTCTTTACGTCGAACTCTTTATCACCTCCATAACCGAGAAACATATCCTTATTCCTCTAAGGATAATTTTGACGGCTATCTGGTGATCTACTCCTAGATCACCTTTGTACCCTCTAGCCAGACATGTGGCAAGGCACACATCAGGTGCGGTACACAGCATAGCATACTATGGAGCCTATGTCTAAGCATAGGGGACGACCTTCGTCCTTTCTCTCTGTTCTGCCGTGGTTGAGCTTTAAGTCTTAACTTCGTACCTTACAACTCAGGCAAGAACTCCTTCTTTGACTAATCCATCTTGAACACCTTCAAGATCATGTCAAGGTATGTGCTCATTTGAAAGTACCATTAAGCGTTTTGATCTATCCTTATAGATCTTGATGCTCAATGTTCAAGTAGCCTAATCCAGGTTTTCCATTGAAAAACACTTTTCAAAGAACCCTATATGCTTTCCAGAAATTCTACATCATTTCTGATCAACAATATGTCAACAACATATACTCATCAGAAATTCTATAGAGGTTTCTCATAAACTTTGTATAAACCCAAAATCTTTGATCATCTCATCAAAGCATACATTCCAACTCCGAGATGCTTACTCCAGTCCTTAGAAGGATTGCTGGAGCTTTGCATACTTGTTAGCATTTTTCAGGATTGACAAAACCTTCTAGTTGTATCTCATACAACCTTTCCTCAAGAAAATCGTCGAGGAAACAATGTTTTTTGACATCCTATCTGCAAGATTTCATAAATAATGCAGTAACTGCTAACATAATTCCAACAGACTTTTAGCATCGCTACGTGTGAGAAAGTCTCATCATAGTCAACTCCTTGAACTTGTCGGGAAACACCTTAACGACAAGTCGAGCTTTCTCAATGGTGACACTTACCATTATTGTCTGTCTTCCTTTTAAAATCCATCTGTACTCAACAGCCTTACGACCATCGAGCCGTTCTGCCAAAGTCTACACTTTGTTTTCATACATGGATCCTCTCTCGGATTTTATGGCCTCGAGTCATTTATCGGAATCCGGGCCCACCATCGCTTCTCCATAGCTCGTAGGTTCATTGTTGTCTAGCAACATGACTTCCAAGACAGGATTACGTACCACTCTGAAGTAGTACGCATCCTTGTCGTCCTACGAGGTTTGGGAGTGACTTGATCCGAAGTCTCATGATCAATATCATAAGCTTCCACTTCAATTGGTGTAGGTGCCACAGGAACAACTCTTTGTGCCATGCTATACACTAGTTGAAGTGACGGTTCAATAACCTCATCAAGTCTCCACCATCGTCCCACTCAATTCTTTCGAGAGAAACTTTTCCTCGAGAAAGGACCCGATTCTAGAAACAATCCCTATTGCTTTCGGATCTGAATTAGGAGGTATACCCAGCTGTTTTGGGTGTCCTATGAAGATGCATTTTATCCGCTTTGGGTTCGAGCTTGTCAACCTGAAACTTTTTCACATAAGTGTCGCAGCCCCAAACTTTTAAGAAACGACAACTCAGGTTTCTCCAAACCATAGTTCAAACGGTTTCGTCTCAACAGAATTACGTGGTGCCCTATTAAAGTGAGTGCGGTTGTCTCTAATGCCTAACCCATGAACGATAGTGGTAATTCTATAAGAGACATCATGGTACGCACCATATCCAATAGGGTGCAACTATGATGTTCGGACACACCATCACACTATGGTGTTCCAGACGGAAACAATTTCGATAGTGTCTTGTTTGTGTGCCAAACTCGTAACTCAGATATTCATTTCTATGATCATATCATAGACATTTTATCCTCTTGTCATGAAGATCTTCAACTTCACTCTGAAATTACTTGAACCATTCAATAATTCAGACGTGTGTTTCATCAAGTAAATATACTCAGTATCTACTTAAATCATCTATGAAGTAAGAATATAACGATATCCACTGCGTGCCTCAGCACTCATTGGACTGCACACATCAAAATGTATTACTTCCAACGAGTTGCTTTCTTGTTCCATCTTACTGAAAACGAGGCCTTTCAGTCATCTTGCCCATGTGGTATGATTTGCATGTCTCAAGTGATTCAAAAACAGGTGAGTCCAAAGATCCATCAACATGGAGCTTTTTCATGCGTTTTATACAATTGTGACTAAAATTGCAGTGCCACAAGTATGTGGTACTATCATTAATATCTTATATCTTTTGGTATGAACATGTGTATCACTACGATCGGGATTCAGTAAACAACTCATTTAGGTGCAAGACCATTGAAGGTATTATTCAAATAAACAGAGTAACCATTATTCTCCTTAAATGAATAATCGTATTGCAATAGACATAATCCAATCATGTCTATGCTCAACGCAAACACCAAATAACAATTATTTAGGTTTAACACCAATCTCGATGGTAGAGGGAGCGTGCGATGCTTGATCATATCAACCTTGGAAACACTTCCAATATATATCGTCAGCTCACCTTTAGCTAGTATCCGTTTATTCCGTAGCTTTTATTTCGAGTTACTAACACTTAGCAACCGAACCGGTATCTAATACCCTGGTGCTACTAGGAGTACTAGTAAAGTACACATTAACATAATGTATATCCAATATACTTCTATCGACAGCCTTCTCATCTACCAAGTATCTAGGGTAATTCTGCTCCGGTAGCTGTTCCCCTTATTACAGCAGCACTTAGTCTCGGGTTTGGGTTTAACCTTGGGTTTCTTCATTAGAGCAGCAGCCGATTTGCCATTTCATGAAGTATCCCTTCTTGCCCTTGCCCTTCTTGAAACTAGTGGTTTCACTAACCATCAACAATTGATGCTCCTTCTTGATTTCTACTTTCGCGGTGTCAAACGTCGCGAATATTTCAAGGATCATCGTGTATGTCCCTGATATGTTATAGTTCATCACGAAGCTGTAGCAGCTTGGTGGTAATAACTTCAGAGAAACATCGATATCTCATTTGGAAGATCAAATCCCACTCGATTCAAATGATTGTTGCACTCAGACAATTTGAGCACAAGCTCAACAATTGAGCCTTTCTCCCTTAGTTTGCAGGCTAAGAAAATCATCGGAGGTCTTATACCTCTTTGACGTGGGCACGAGCCTGAAATACCAATTTCAGCCCTCGAAACATCTCATATGTTCCGCGACATTTCAAAAACGTCTATGGTGCCTCAACTTTAAACCGTTTAACTGAACTATCACGTAGTTATCAAAACGTGTATGTTAGATGTTTGCAATACCCACAGACGATGTTTGAGGTTCAGCACACTGAGCAGTGCATTAAGGACATAAGCCTTCTATGAAGCAACAAGGACAATCCTCAGTTTACGGACCTAGTCCGCATAATTGCTACTATCAACTTTCAACTAAATTTTCTCTAGGATCGTATCTAAACAGTATAACTGAAGCGCGAGCTACGACATAATTTGCGAATATCTTTTGACTATGTTCAGGATAATTAAGTTCATCTTATGAACTCCCACTCAGATAGACATCCCTCTAGTCATCTAAGTGATTACATGATCCGAGTCAACTAGGCCGTGTCCGATCATCACGTGAGACGGACTAGTCATCATCGGTGAACATCTTGATGTTTATCGCATCTACCATACGACTCATGCTCGACCTTTCGGTCTCTTGTGTTCTGAGGCCATGTCTGTACATGCTAGGCTCGTCAAGTCAACCTAAGTGTTTCGCATGTGTAAATCTGGCTTACACCCGTTGTATGTGAACGTAAGAATCTATCACACCCGATCATCACATGGTGCTTCGAAACGATGATCTTTCGCAACGGTGCAAAGTTAGGGGGAACACTTTCTTGAAATTTTAATGAGGGGTCATCTTATTTACTACTGTTGTTCTAAGCAAATAAGATGCATAAACGTGATAAACATCACATGCAATCAAAAGTGACATGATATGGCCAATATCATTTTGCTCCTTTTGATCTCCATCTTCGGGGCTCCAAGATCATCATTCGTCACCGGCATGACACCATGATCTCCATCATCATGATCTCCATCATCGTGTCTTCATGAAGTTGTCTCGCCAACTATTACTTCTACTACTACAGCTAACGGTTAGCAATAAAGTAAAGTAACTACATGACGTTTATGTTGACACGTAGGTCATAAATAAATTAAGACAACTCCTATGGCTCCTGCCGGTTGTCATATTCATCGACATGCAAGTCGTGATTCCTATTACAAGAACATGATCATCTCATACATCACATATATCATTCATCACATCCTTTGGCCATATCACATCACAAAACACCTGCTGCAAAAACAAGTTAGACGTCCTCTAATTGTTGTTGCAAGTTTTTACGTGGCTGCTATAGGTTGCTAGCAAGAACGTTTCTTACCTACGCCAAAACCACAACATGAATTGCCAATTTCTATTTACCCTTCATAAGGACCCTGTTCATGGAATCCGATCTGACTAAACTGGGAGACACAGACACCCGCCAGCCACCTTATGCAACTAATGCATGTCAGTCGGTGGAACCGGTCTCACGTAAGCGTACGTGTAAGGTTGGTCCAGGCCGCTTCATCTCACAATGTTGTCGAATCAAGATAAGACTAGTAACGGCAAGTAAATTGACAAAATCGACGCCCACAACTACTTTGTGTTCTACTCGTGCATAGAAACTACGCATAGACCTGGCTCATGATGCCACTGTTGGGGAACGTAGCAGAAATTCAAAATTTTCCTACGTGTCACCAAGATCTATCTATGGAGAAACCAGAAACGAGGGGAAGGAGAGTGCATCTACATACCCTTGTAGATCGCTAAGAGGAAGCGTTCAAGAGAACGGGGTTGATGGAGTCATACTCGCCGTGATCCAAATCACCGATGATCCTAGTGCCGAACGGACGGCACCTCCGCGTTTAACACACGTACAGCCCGGTGACGTCTCCCATGCCTTGATCTAGCAAGGAGAGAGTGAGAGGTTGAGGAAGACTCCATCCAACAGCAGCAAAATGGCGTGGTGGTGGTGGAGGAGCGTGGCAATCCTGCAGGGCTTCGCCAAGCACCGCGGGAGAGGAGGAAGGAGAGAGGTAGGGTTGTGCCAAGAGGGAGATCCAATCGCGTGCTGGGCAGCCCCTAGGCCTCAAGTATATATAGGGGAAGGGGAGGGGGCTGCGCCCCCTCTAGGGTTCCCACCCCAAGGGGTGCGGCAGCCCCAGATCCCATCTGAGGGAGGCGGCCAAGGGGGGAGGAGAGGGAGGCGCAGGGAGCATGCGCCTTAGGGCCCATCTGCCCTTAGGGTTTGCCCCCCTTCCTCCCCTTAGGCGCCTTGGGCCCCTGTGGGGGGCGCACCAGCCCACCTGGGGCTGGTCCCCTCCCACACTTGGCCCATGCAGCCCTCCGGGGCTTGTGGCCCCACTTGGTGGACCCCCGGGACCCTCCCGGTGGTCCCGGTACGTTACCGATAAACCCGAAACTTTTCCGGTGACCAAAACAAGACTTCCCATATATAAATCTTTACCTCCGGACCATTCCGGAACTCCTCGTGACGTCCGGGATCTCATCCGGGACTCTGAACAACATTCGATAACCATGTACTTACTTTCCCTATAACCCTAGCGTCACCGAACCTTAAGTGTGTAGACCCTACGGGTTCGGGAATCATGCAGACATGACCGAGACGTTCTCCGGTTAATAACCAATAGCGGGATCTGGATACCCATATTGGCTCCCACATGTTCCACGATGATTTCATCGGATGAACCATGATGTCGAGGATTCGATCAATCCCGTATACAATTCCCTTTGTCTAGCGGTATTGTACTTGCCCGAGATTCGATCGTCGGTATCCGATACCTTGTTCAATCTCGTTACCGGCAAGTCTCTTTACTCGTTTCGTAACACATCATCCCATGATCAACTCCTTGATCACATTGTGCACATTATGATGATGTCCTACCGAGTGGGCCCAGAGATACCTCTCCGTCACACGGAGTGACAAATCCCAGTCTCGATTCGTGCCAACCCAACAGACACTTTTGGAGATACCTGTAGTGTACCTTTATAGCCACCCAGTTACGTTGTTATGTTTGGTACACCCAAAGCATTCCTACGGTATCTGGGAGTTGCACAATCTCATGGTCTAAGGAAATGATACTTGACATTAGAAAAGCTTTAGCACAGGAACTACACGATCTTTGTGCTAGGCTTAGGATTGGGTCTTGTCCATCACATGATTCTCCTAATGATGTGATCCCGTTATCAACGACATCCAATGTCCATGGTTAGGAAACCATAACCATCTATTGATCAACGAGCTAGTCAACTAGAGGCTTACTAGGGACATGGTGTTGTCTATGTATCCACACATGTATCTGAGTTTCCTATCAATACAATTATAGCATGGATAATAAACGATTATCATGAACAAGGAAATATAATAATAACTAATTTGTTATTGCCTCTAGAGCATATTTCCAACAGGGGGTAGTTCACCCTCGGGGCTGAGGGTATGTACTAGTAGCTATGTGTTTGATCTCTCTCACTCTCTCTCTCTCTCTCTCTCTCTCTCTCTCGTGTTCTTGATTTGGCACAATCTTAATGTACCGCGAGCTTTGCTATTATAGTTGGATCTTATGATGTTTCTCCCCCTCTACCTTCTTGTAATGGACTGAGTTTTCCCTTTGATGTTATCTTATCGGATTGAGTCTTTAAGGATTTGAGAACACTTGATGTATGTCTTGCATGTGTGTATCTGTGGTGACAATGGGATATTCACGTGATCTACTTGATTTATGTTTTGGTGATCAACTTGCGGGTTCTGTGACCTTGTGAACTTATGCATAGGGGTTGGCACATGTTTTCGTCTTGACTCTTTGGTAGAAACTTTGGGGCACTCTTCGAAGTTCTTTGTGTTGGTTTGAATAAATGAATCTGAGATTGTGTGACGCATATCGTATAATCAAACCCGCGGATACTTGTGGTAACATTGGAGTATCTAGGTGACATTAGGATTTTGGTTGATGTGTGTCTTAAGGTGTTATTTTAGAATGAACTCTAGGGCTGTTTGTGACACTTGTAGGAATAGCCCAATAGATCGATCAGAAAGAATAACTTTGAGGTGGTATTTTAGTACGAACTCTAGGGTTGTTTGTGACAATTATGTTATCATTGTTGGGAGAACTTGCGCCAGTGAAAGTATGAACCAGAGGCCTTATTTCCTTGCATTGCAATATTGTTTTCTCTCAATTTTACCGTTAGTTACCTTGTTGTTTTTATATTTTTAGATTAGATTACAAAAACCTATATCTACTATCCATATTGCACTTGTATCACTATCTCTTCAGCAAACTAGTGCACCTATACAATTTACTGTTGTATTGGATGTGTTGGGGACACAAGAGACTCTTTGTTATTTGATTGCAGGGTTGCTTGAGAGAGACCATCTTCATCCTATGCCTCCCACGGATTGATAAACCTTAGGTCATCCACTTAAAGGAAATTTGCTACTGTCCTACAAAACTCTCCACTTGGAGGCCCAACAACGTCTACCAGGATAAAGTTGCATAGTAGACATCAAGAGCATAGCTGGCAGGACCTTCATACTGCTTTGGATGCATGCCGTATTTTTCTTGCACACATTGCTAGTCCTCCCGTGCCTCTGGTGTATCTTTGTTGGGGATCGTAGAAGAAATTTAAAATTTTCTACGCATCACCAAGATCAATCTATGGAGTCATCTAGCAACAAGAGAGAGAGGAGTGCATCTACATAACCTTGTAGATCCCGAGCGGAAGCGTTCAAGAGAACGGGGTTGATGGAGTCGTACTCGTTGTCGGTGTCAAAACCGGCGGATCTCGGGTAGGGGTCCCGAACTGTGCGTCAAGGCCGGATGGTAACAGGAGACAAGGGACACGATGTTTTTACCCAGGTTCGGGCCCTCTCTATGGAGGTAATACCCTACTCCTGCATGATTAATATTGATGATATGGGTAGTACAAGAGTAGATCTACCATGAGATCAAGGAGGCTAAACCCTAGAAGCTAGCCTATGGTATGATTGTTGTGTATGGAGTTGATTGTCCTACGGACTACAACCCTCCAGTTTATATAGACACCGTATAAGGTTAGGGTTACACAGAGTCGGTTACAATCGTAGGAGATCTTGAATATCCGCATCGCCAAGCTTGACTTCCACGCCAAGGAAAGTCCCATCCGGACATGGGACAAAGTCTTCAATCTTGTATCTTCATAGCTTAGGAGTCCGGCGAAGGTATAGTCCGGCTACCCGAACACCCCCTAATCCAGGACTCCCTCAGTAGCCCCTGAACCAGGCTTCAATGACGACGAGTCCGGTGCGCAGATTGTCTTCGGCATTGCAAGGCGGGTTCCTCCTCCAAGTCCTTCATAGAAGATTGTAAACACCAAGAATAGTGTCCGGCTCTGCAAAACAAGTTTCCACATATCACCATAGAGAGAATAATATTAACACAAATCAAATCTGCTGACGTATTTCGCAGTGCGTCATAACACACCGGCAAAGTCCTTTACTCGAATCGTTTTTACTTTTCCACCTCAGCACGTTTTGCGAGGCGGTTTCCTTGGCACGTCTTGTCAAAGCAAAGATCGTGTGCCCTTTTTACAGGATTCTCATCAATACGGACGTGGGTAACCCAATCGTGCCCGTTAGCACGTTTCCTCGATTAAAGGCGAGTCCCAAACGGTTACGGGGAGGGCTCTTGGTATTCGACCTCTTATAAAGAGACCAAGGCCTTACTTCTTTTTTCAATGTCAAGCGAGTTCGCCCATCGCCTCGAGTTCCTACACCCTAGGCTCCAGATTCCAGGCGCTTCGGACCTTTGACAATGTCCGGTTCTGACCTTCAAGGCCGATGGACGCCCTCCTCCGTGACGGAGGAGGACATGCTAAAGTTGAGGGAGGCTAAGTTCCTGACCGGTGAAATTTCGCATAGGTTGCCTGCTCAAGGGCAGGTTATTCCCAGTCCCCAGCCCGGTGAGAGCGTGGTGTTCATGTCTCACTTCCTTCGGGGGTTGGGCTTCCCAATGGATCCCTTTGTGAGGGGACTGTTGTTCTATTACGGGCTGGAATTCCACGATTTAGCTCCGGAGTCCATCCTCCATATCTCCTCGTTTATTGTCGTGTGTGAAGCATTCCTCCGCGTTACCCCTCACTTCGGATTATGGCTCAAGACCTTCAAAGTGGAGCCGAAGATGATCAAGGGATGGCACGCAGAGTGCGGAGGTGCTGTCATAAGCAAAAATGCCGATGCTCCATGGCCCGAGGGCTCTTTTCAAGAGGAGCTAGGCTTGTGGCAACGAGAGTGGTTTTATATCACCGCTCCCCGGGGCACCAAGTGGGTGGCGCCTCCTGCCTTTCGCTCAGGTCCCCCACCACGGCTAGCGTCATGGGTCAACAGAGGGTTGGATTGGGGTTTGCCCAAAGACGTGCCCTTGTTGCAGGGCCGCATTAAGGATCTCTTGGAAGGAGACCTCAGCCTGGTCAAGGTGACGCAGGTCATGCTGATTCGCCGAATATTGCCCGGCAAATGTCGCTCCCTTTGTATATGGGAGTTTAATCCAGAGGGACCACGAACTCTCCGGAATTTTATGGGCGCAACGCCCGCGGAGATGTATAAACTGTTCTTCGGATCACAAGAGATGTGTCCGGATTTGACCCAGGACGCAGGCCTAAGCTGCAATCGCCCGGATACTCAAGTAAGTAACCTTGTGTCCGGACCTTGTATCCGTATAATTGTAATAAACTTGCCCCTAAAAGAGCTGTCCTTTTAAACAGGAGTGGATAGCGAAGGCAAAGCTGATCAGGTGTCCGGCTCCTCTTCCCGAAACCAGGCCGTATCCCGTGCTAGTCAGGATGCTGGAGATAATGCCTTTGGAGGGAAGCAAGGGGGAGGACAAGGAAACTATGGCCTCCTCGAAGGAGGCCGCTACGAAGGGACGAACCGACAATTCCTCTCCTAAGGGGAAGAAGAGAGCCGCCTCTGATGACCCAGAGACCATGGCCTCGAAGCGGGGGGGAAAATCCTCGTCAGAGGGTCCTACGCCGGGGAGTTCCTCAGCCGGACTGCGCCTTCAAGGGGATCAGCCCTCCAGCGAGCCGTAAGTAGAGAAAGATTTTCCTTTCGAGGGATGAGAGAAATCCCTGATTTATATCTGAGAAGATTAACCGAATTTTTACCTTGTAGTTCGGACCTCAGCCCTTCTCAGCAGAGCTCGTCTTCGGGGGATCTTCTTCCGGAGATGATGGAGAGCGGGACACCTCCTCCTGCCGTGCCGCCTAGCGAGGCGGGCGACCCTGAGGTGTCGTCACGGAGGGTTTCTCTGAATCCAGCAGGGGCGGAAGATAGCTATGTGGCCCCCCGAGGTTCTCCGCGTCCGGCCTTCGAAAGAGGTCATGGGACAAGTTTGGCACCGTCTGGTGCTCGGCCGGAGGAGCTAAAGGTTCTGCTGGGGCGAGCTTCTATTTCAGAGGAGCACCTGTCACATCCCTAGCTTCTGGTGCTACCTAGTGTTTGCATCATGTTTAAATTTCTGAAAACTTGAACTGGGGAAATTTGGAAGCCTCAAAACCCTAAATAAAAGAAGGGCAAAAACCCTAAAATCTCATTCATTGTTCCAAAATGCTCTTCTTAAATGTTTGATAATTTTTGGAAAGGGTTCTGGTCCCAACCAAAATATTGAACATTTTTAAGGACTTAATCTTGGGACTTTGAATTTAAATCATTAGCTATTTGAATTTGAATTATATTCATATAATTAGAATATAATTTCAAATACCCCTGAAATATTTTATGAGCTTTTGGAAAAGTCCATCTAGCAAAATAAAAATATTCAGAGGAGTTTTTGGCATTGTTTGGATTATTTTAAATTCAAAACAGTGGCAAAAGATTAAATAAAAGAAAACAGAACAGAAATATAAAAAAAGAGCAGAAGCCTACCTGGGCCACCTACCTGCAGCCCACCTAGCGCCCCACCTGGCGCCAGCAACCGGCCCAGCTCCTGTGCTGGCAGCCCACCGGTGCGGCCCAGCCCACCAGGCGCCTCCCCTGTCGCCTTCCTCCTCGTGCCAGTAGGCAGAGGAGGGACACCGCGACGCCGCCGCGCGCGCCACCTCCACCCTGCTCTGGCCACCTCCTGCTTCGCGCTGGAGGCTCGTCCTCCTCCCTGACCCCGTGCCTGGATGACGCCACGCTGCCCCGACTCCCTCTCGCACTCTCCCTCGCCTCATCCCCTCCTCTGTCTCTCTCTCACACGCACGGCCGTCGCCACCGACGCCGTTCGCCGCGGCCACAGCCACCGCCTCGCCTCTCCGACACGCCCACGGGCTCCGCCTCGTCCCTCTCTTCCTCCTCACCGAGCCGTCCGACGCCGGAAGCCCCTGGACGTCGCAAGCACCGCCGTTCCCCTCGTCGGCCACCGGAGATCGCCGCCGTCAATTCTCCGTCGCAGAAGCTTCCCCGAGCCCATTGAGCTGCTCTGCGAGTCCGCCGTGAGCCCCTCTTCCTTTCCCCTCACCTCTCTCTCTCGCGCATGCCCTGTAGCCGCCGCCCCACGAGCACCCGAGGCCGCCGTCCGCCATGGCCGGTGAGCTTCGTGCTCCCGAGCTCCTCCACCTGCGCTCGTTGCCTCCGAGTGCTCCTGATGACCCCAGTGACCCGTAGAGCCCCTCCAGCGCCTCAGCTCCCTCGTTTGCGAGCAGCAGCGCCGAACCCGACCGCACCCGAACTCCGGCCGCCGCTCACGAGCTCGCCGTCGTCGGTACCGGCCACCACAGGCACGGCCACCACCACCGTTCGATGCGCACCAGCAAGGGCTCTCCAACGAGCCCAAGCACGGCCTCGCCCGTGCCCTGTAGCGCGTTTCCGGTTCGCGCCGCCGTCTCGGGCCTCGCCGGCGTCATGTCGCCGGTGGGTTTGACCCACTTTGACCACGGCGGGACCCCCCCCTGTGTCCATGACATGTGGGGCCGGCCTTTGACTGAATTAGTGTAGGATTTTAATTAGTGCTAATTGCTCTGTTAGTTAATTAGGATTAGTACTAATTGAATTAGTTAAACTAATTACCCCTGCTGACACTGACAGTGGGCCCCTTGGCTATTAATTTGATTAGTTAGAATTAATTAACTCTGTTAGTCACCTGAGTCACTGACCAGTGGGCCCCACTGGTCAGGTTTGACCGGACCAGCCCCTGTTGACCTGCTGACGTCATGCCAACGCCATGCTGACGCAATAAGTATTTTCTGGATTTATTATTATTCAGGAAATTCCAGAAAATGCCTAAAACTTCTAAAATTCATAGAAAATCAACCGTAACTCCAAATTAAATAATTTATATATGAAAAATTATCAGAAAAATTCAAGGAATCCATCTGTACCGTTTCCATGCATGTTAGAACAACTTATCACTACTGTTTTGGACAAAACAAATAAAGGGCATTTAAATAATCATATATGGAGTTGGAGTTTGAATCATGTATTCAAACCAACTTCATTTAAATCATAGCTAGGTGCATTAGCCCAAAACACATTCATATTGCCATGTCATAGCATGCATCATATTGTGCATTGCATTGATCGTGTTTCTTCTGTGTTTGCCGGTGTTGTTCCCCCTCGATAGACGTTGTACCGATGATGTGATCGTTGACACTAATGAAGACTCAATGTTATCTTCAGAAGTGCCAGGAAAGCAAAACACCCTTGTTCATTCCGATATAATCCCACTCTCTCGCTCCTGCTCTCTTTTACTGCATTAGGACAACAACGAATCATCTGTTACTTGCTGCGGTAGCTGAACCCCTTTATCCTCTGCATGACCTGTCATTCCACAGTAAATAGATGAAACCCACTAGCATGAGTAGGAGTTGTTTGATCCCTGTTGTGCCTACTCATTCTTGCTTGTTTGTCATGCCTGCTACTGCTTAGAGTTGTGTCAGGTCTGATTCATCGGGAATGAATCAGAGGTGTGTGAACATGTCCTACTGTGTGTGAGCTAAGTGTGTGAACACGATTTGGTAAAGGTAGCGGTGAGAGGCCATGTAGGAGTACATGGTGGGTTTTCTCATTGAAGCCGTCCTCAGGAACTGAGTTCTGTGTTTGTGATCCATGATTCAGCTACTACCACGCATTGGGCCCGAAACGAATGGACCCTCTCGGCTTCTTAATCACCCTTGTCCTCTGTCCAGGAGTTGCAAGTAGTTTCTGGTGTTTGTAGTATGCTGGAGGCCGTGGGCAGCGCTGACCGAAGGGGTGGGCTGTGATGCGGTAGGCACGTGGCACGGTGTACCGGGCGCCCGTTTGGTGTCTCGGGAACCCTATTCACATCGTTTGGGGCTGTGAGCGAAACTCCGGCCAGATCTCCTCATGGATGGAGCCCGAATAGGCGATAAACCTGGACTAGAGACTCGAGTGTTTAGGTAGGCCGTGGCCGACACCCACGTTGGGCTTCCGCTTGAAGGTTGCCGAGTACATGTCGTGTAAACGGCGGTAAGTGGTGAGAGCGTGTGTGAAGAAGTACACCCCTGCAGGGTTAACATCATCTATTCGAATAGCCGTGTCCGCGGAAAAGGACTTCTGGGTTGCTTATATCAGTTCATAGACAAGTGAAAGTGGATACTCTAAAATACGCAAGATAAGCGTGAGTGCTATGGATGGCGCTCTCGTAGGGAGACGGGAGCGGATCCATAGTGGTGTATTGATATGGTGAATATGTGGACTCGTGTGCGCCACCTCAAAAGAGTTACTTGCAGTCGTAGTTTAGGATAGCCACCGAGTCAAAGCTGGCTTGCTGCAGTTAAACCCCACCATCCCCTTTGTTGATAATGATGCATATGTAGCTAGTTCTGATGTAAGTCTTGCTGGGTACATTTGTACTCACGTTTGCCTATTTTATGTTTTTGCAGAGAGACTTCGGTCTCGCTAGTAGTTCCACGTGGACTTCGACGTTTAGCTTGTTACCTCAGCTACGATCTTGTGCCCTCGGCAGGATCTGGTAGATAGTCAGGCTTCTCAGCCTTTTTCATTTATAGATGTCTGTACCCAGACATGATAAGCTTCCGCATGTGCTTTGACTTGTATGCTCTGATTGTTGGGTCATGAGACCCATGTTTGTAATATCTCGCTCCTCGGAGCCTATTGAATAAATTACTTGAGTCGTAGAGTCATGTTGTGATGCCATGTTGTATTTGCACATATCGAGCATATTGTGTGTATGTTATTGAAATGCTTGGTATGTGTGGGATCTGACCATCTAGTTGTTTATCTTTAGTAGCCTCTCTTACCGGGAAATGTCTCCTAGTGTTTCCACCGAGCCATGGTAGCTTGCTACTGCTCCGGAACACTTAGGCTGGCCGGCATGTGTCCTTCTTCGTTCCTGTGTCTGTCCCTTCGGGGAAATGTCACGCGATGAATACCGGAGTCCTGTTAGCCCGCTACAGCCCGGTTCACCGGAGTCCTGCTAGCCCAGTGCTACAGCCTGGATTCACTCGCTGATGACCGACACGTTCGATGCTGGGTCATGGATGCCTGTCCCTGTAAGTCTGTGCCACTTTGGGTTTACGACTAGCCATGTCAGCCCGGGCTCCTTATCATATGGATGCTAGCGACACTGTCATATACGTGTGCCAAAAGGCGCAAACGGTCCCGGGCAAAGGTAAGGCGACACCTGTGGGAATACCGTGCGTGAGGCCGCAAAGTGATATGAGGTGTTACATGCTAGATCGATGTGGCATTGAGTCGGGGTCCTGACAGCTTTGGTATCAGAGCTTGACTACCTGTAGGATTACCAAGCCAAACTGGTCGAAGTTGAGTCTAGAAATTCTTTAGTTATATAAGGGAATTGATTGTGGGATGGAATGTAAGGCTCTTTTTACTCCTTATACCTTATGCCCTTCTGATCTGAGTCATCTTATCTTTCCTGCGGGGTTAAGGAACTAGACTTTCTCTTCTTTCTATCAGGATCACGTGTTACTAGTCCGTAGACTTATAGAATTGTTGGACTTAAGCCTCGTTTCAGTTCCTATTACTTCTGTATGTTAACTGATGATCTCGAAACCTTGATATTGTGCTTCTGAGTGGTTATGCCACCATTTTTGTGATTGTCTCAAATCTTTTTGAGCATTTACAGCCGTTATGCTGTCCGAGTCATCCCAGGTTTCTAAATAGTCTGAAGCATTTGCAGAATCCCTTCCTCCCGTTCCGATGTTCCTTTGGGCCAGATTAACCACACTAATCGGTGAGTTGAGGTACTCTGTTGCCTCGACATATATGTTGGAGTTAATAATTATGACCCTAAGTGCTTAGGGGATCATCTAGTGGTCTAGCCATGATCTGTGTTTCCAGTGTGATGATTCTGGACGTCATTATCGAAAGCATCCCGTGATGCCATTTGGTTAGTAGGTATTCTATTCTTGGGTTCTTGAACCCGAGATTCACTCTACTTACTTCATGTTGATAGTGTTTGCTAGTTCCTTTAGGTTATTAGTAACCTTTGCGATAGTCCTCGAGGTTCATGGTACATCCTTCTTCCAATTACCATGAACCATTCTTGGCAGGAGTTCTTCTGAACCAAAAGATGACAGCAAGAGTGCTCTCGATGAGTTCTCCATGCTATATTGTGACTGCCAGTCCTATCTCTCTGCATGGGTTATCTGGAAGAAATGTTGATCTCGCTCGACATACTAATCTATGCATCCACAACTCAGAAAATTATATGTTCCTTTGAGTTGTTCTCTTTAGTTGCATTCTGACCCTCGTCTATCAATTGATAGTCAAGAGTATGCATGCATTTGTTTATCGATACCTATTACTCTTGTGGTCCGTCAAGCCATTCTATCGCGGAATGACTAGGAGAAACAAACTCTAGTACCTCTTCCATATCCAGGATTGGGTCAAAGAAGTTGTGCTCCGCAGAACAAATTGCTAATCCAGCTTTTGTTCTGCTCTACCTTGGAGTATTACCATCTTTATATCGGGATTGTTATAGGAATTGCACACCATCCTATGAACTCTTGGTAGTGATACTTCTCACCATCATTAGTCATTCCTCGGTCCTCGTGTTGATGCAACCGGAATACCGACAAATGAATTGTGATGTGTGAAATCAATACTCCCAGCAACCTCGTTGCTTGGTAGTTAAAGGATAATAATTTCATTCTTAGCGTGTTGGTTTTTGAATCATCCTTCTAAGACTGATCGTGCTATCTAGTCCTTATTTTGGTGCACCCTTCGATTGATGAGTTAGGATCTTGTCAAGTCCTCACTCATTTGATCATATCGTCTTGCCTCAAAAAGCAAGATTGTTCTTGAGCTTACTAAAATATCGGTGGTTCGTGACTTTCCAAATATCTTCTTGGAAGTGTTACCGGGTTGTTTCCTGACTGTTATGTTGAACTCATGATCAAGTTGGTTTCTTGTGAACCACCCTTTCTCCAAGAATCTGTGTTGGATATCCCTGAACTAGTTGGTTAAGCTAGACAACAACTTGGAGAATTGGAAGATAAAAGCTTGCCTAATTTAGTTCGTTCCAAAGGGATATTCTTGTGTAGAGTGTGTTGAAGAAAGATGATATCTTCATCGATTGGTCCCTGTGATCAGTTGCTGGAACTATTGTCTTATCAATCCTTGATTTGAGTGTGGGCTATCGTCAAATCAAATCAGTACCAACGATGTTCGTAATGTTGTCTTACTCGTGGTTGATCCCTCGAGCATACACCATTATATCTTTTGGGTCTGACCAATGCTATCACTTGTTCACTTAACTATGGAATTCCTTTTGAAAGGAAACCCAGATGAATTGTTGTTGAGCCCATTGACAACATCCTTGTCTTCTCCATAATTTTGCTGAACATTAAGCTAGTGTTGGAAAACTTTTGAAAGCATTTGTTCATGCTAGCTCATGAAGCATATGTTCGGATGTAAGAAGTGACTTCCTCTAGTTCATGTGCATTTGATGCAAGTTGCCGCCGTGGATTCGAGGAAGATTGTTTTGTTTCCTTTGGAATCATCCCAAATCAGTCATGCACACGTGCGAAGTATTCTGTAGTCTGGAGGCTTGCAACCTTCATTCTATATGTGTCCCTAGCACACTAAGCCACTGATTGACTTGTTCAAGGAAAAGAAGTCTATGCTTGGGATCTAATCCATGGACTTGCGTAAAGACTTCGATATCCTCGATGATGGTTCTCCACCTGAACTCGGTAGTGTTTAATTATAAGACTACTACGTGGCCATGCTTGTCTGGGACAACGTGTTCACATGTTTGTAGCAGAACCAACTCATGTTTTGGAGCTTACTATCGTAGTTCATTCCCCGAGAATCTCACAATGCCGTCTCGTCGATTTGTGTTGTAAACTTTCATTTTTCTTTCTAGACTTGGTGAGTCTGGAATATTCTGACACCAACCAGATCTGAATCTCAGGCAGATGTGATGGTTGGAACATTTCCCAAGAACTATAATATTGGTCTCGCGATAACCGGTAAAGTGGATGTCGTGGCCAACACACCCAGCCGGAAGACCTCCTGTTGTAGTATCTTGATTTGAGGAAGTTGGCCACCTCCCCATAGGGATTTCATAGGATTTACTCCCTAGTTGCCCCTATGGATTTCTGTGTTCCGAAGTCCGACCTTTTTACTTGATGTTCTAGATATCAAACCATATCTATGAATGGGTCACACTAGCACATCAAGGAGAACATTAGAAGCGGAGTGCTAAATGTCTCTCGGTCGATCATCCAGATTTTATTTCCTTGGCCCCGCCAAGGGTGAAATCTAAGAAAGTGTTATCTTCCCTTGCATCTGCATCATCCATCATCATTCATCATAGTAGTATGTTGTGTTGTCAGCACCCTTGACACGGATGTTGATAAAACCTTGATGATTGTGGAAATGCTCAAGTTCTTGAGAGCACGCACAAGCGCTACGTGTTATCATCGGCACTACCCGGGATTCCTCTCAGTTTCCTCGGCAACGCTATGACCTTTTCAAACAGTGAATTCACTCTCTATTGTTGGGTTCTTTCCCAGTTACCAGAATCATTCCCAGCATTTGCATTTTGTTTCCAGCTTGCACCGCCAATGTGCCATTCTACCATGGGTCTCTTCCATTTCCGGTGGTAAGAAAATTCATCCATTACGTTGTCTTCAACAAGGTAATCCACATCATCCAAGTCCGAGTATGCCATTCTACCGACCCCCTCCAAATGATCGCTTGTGATTGCCTTAGGCTGGTATAAAGAGTTTCAATGATCTTTGAATCAAAGGTAATTCTTTTCGCCACTTAAGGGGATATATCTACGAGTCACCATCCCTAAGGTGCCTCGTTGTGGTATCATGGCAACTCAACTCCTCGCTATGATGACAATCGTTTACCACCTTTTTAAGTGTGGAATTGTAGTCTACCTGGTAAACCTCGTCGTCTGCTCCACTCCATCCCTCTAGAGGTGTGCTTCGTCTCTTAGCTCGAGAGGTGTTGCTATGTCTCATTCCGAGAGTTAATCCTGAGTTGTTCGACCTTCGAGAAGATTGATCCTTCTAGAGTTCCCTTCTCCTCTCGTTGTCATGTTGGTTGGAGTTCTCGGAGCAAGACATCAAGATAATGATGGTGATCAAATCAACACTCTTATGGAATGCACCCTGGATCGTGAAGATTATACTAGTTTGTGTTTGCCCTTCATCTTACCCTACGCTTGAATCTCGGGACGAGATTCTTGTTTAGTGGGGGCGAGTTGTCACATCCCTAGCTTCTGGTGCTGCCTAGTGTTTGCATCATGTTTAAATTTCTGAAAACTTGAACTGGGGAAATTTGGAAGCCTCAAAACCCTAAATAAAAGAAGGGCAAAAACCCTAAAATCTCATTCATTGTTCCAAAATGCTCTTCTTAAATGTTTGATAATTTTTGGAAAGGGTTCTGGTCCCAACCAAAATATTGAACATTTTTAAGGACTTAATCTTGGGACTTTGAATTTAAATCATTAGCTATTTGAATTTGAATTATATTCATATAATTAGAATATAATTTCAAATACCCCTGAAATATTTTATGAGCTTTTGGAAAAGTCCATCTAGCAAAATAAAAATATTCAGAGGAGTTTTTGGCATTGTTTGGATTATTTTAAATTCAAAACAGTGGCAAAAGATTAAATAAAAGAAAACAGAACAGAAATATAAAAAAAGAGCAGAAGCGTACCTGGGCCACCTACCTGCAGCCCAACTAGCGCCCCACCTGGCGCCAGCAACCGGCCCAGCTCCTGTGCTGGCAGCCCACTGGTGTGGCCCAGCCCACCAGGCGCCTTCCCCTGTCGCCTTCCTCCTCGTGCCAGTAGGCAGAGGAGGGACACCGTGACGCCGCCGCGCGCGCCACCTCCACCCTGCTCTGGCCACCTCCTGCTTTGCGCTGGAGGCTCATCCTCCTCCCTGACCCCGTGCCTGGATGACGCCACGCTGCCCCGACTCCCTCTCGCACTCTCCCTCGCCTCATCCCCTCCTCTGTCTCTCTCTCACACGCACGGCCGTCGCCACCGACACCGTTCGCCGCGGCCACAGCCACCGCCTCGCCTCTCCGACACGCCCACGGGCTCCGCCTCGTCCCTCTCTTCCTCCTCACCGAGCCGTCCGACGCCGGAAGCCCCTGGACGTCGCAAGCACCGCCGTTCCCCTCGTCGGCCACCGGAGATCGCCGCCGTCAATTCTCCGTCGCAGAAGCTTCCTCGAGCCCATTGAGCTGCTCTGTGAGTCCGCCGTGAGCCCCTCTTCCTTTCCCCTCACCTCTCTCTCTCGCGCATGCCCTGTAGCCGCCGCCCCACGAGCACCCGAGGCCGCCGTCCGCCATGGCCGGTGAGCTTCGTGCTCCCGAGCTCCTCCACCTGCGCTCGTTGCCTCCGAGTGCTCCTGATGACCCCAGTGACCCTTAGAGCCCCTCCAGCGCCTCAGCTCCCTCGTTTGCGAGCAGCAGCGCCGAACCCGACCGCACCCGAACTCCGACCGCCGCTCACGAGCTCGCCGTCGTCGGTACCGGCCACCACAGGCACGGCCACCACCACCGTTCGATGCGCACCAGCAAGGGCTCTCCAACGAGCCCAAGTGTCACACCCTAGCTAGTCATGCATTAGAGTGTTGCATCATGTTGACTCTTTCATCAGAAAATTGAAATGGGGATTTGTGAAACCCTCAGAATCATTTTGAAAATGACCCAAATAAAAATTTCTCCAAAAGGGTCCAAGAAAATGCTCATGTTGCTCTCTGAAAATATTGGACAGAGATAAAAATCAAACCAATATTTTTAAGAGCTCATAGGTATTTATTATGGGCATTTGGAATTAATGCATAAATATTTGGATTGGAAATATATTAGTTATATATATTAATATATGTCCAAAAATTATGCCACCTGTTGGGGAGCTCTGGAATAATATATCTAGCTCCTGCAAAAAATTGGCATAAGGTAATAAAATGATTTAATATTTTATTTAAATCAAAACAAATGACAGAAATTAGAAAACAAAAATAAATAAAGAAGGAGAAGCTTACCTGGGCTCCTCCCTGTGCAGCCCAGCAGTAGCTGGCCGGCCCAGCCAGCAGGCGGCCCAGCCCGCCTCCTCCTCTGTCGTCTTCGTCCTCGACAGAGGGAGGGGAGTGTGCCCGGCGCGCGCGCGCGCCACCGCGCCACGCCACCAGCTCGCCTGCCTGCCTGCCTCTCCCCTCCTCGTCTGGATGCCCTGGAACGACGCCACGCCCCCCCCCCCCCCGTACTCCCTCACTCTCCCCTGGTTCTTCCTCTCCTCTCCCTCACTCTCTCTCTCCCGTGTCCGAACGCACCCATCGCCACCGTTCGCCATAGCCGCCGCTACCGGCCTCCCCTCGCCTCCCTGACACGCTCCCCAGCTCCACCGCGACCCCCTCTACCTCCTCGTCGAGCCACGCAAGACGGAGCACCCCGTGGAGCCATCGCCGTCGCTATCCTCGCCTCCGGCCGCCGTGGGTACTCGCCCTCGATTCGGGAGCTACCGGGCATCCCCGACCTCGTCCTCGCGCTCGCTGGTCTCGCTGTGAGCCCCTCTCCGTTTCCCCTCTCTTCTCCCCCTCGTTCCCTCACCGTAGCCCTCCTCCCCACCACGGCCGAAGCCTCTCGCCGCCGTCCATGTCGCCGTCGCCGCCTCGGTCCGCCTCCGCCCAAACCGAGCCTTCCATCATGCTCCCGGTGCCACGAGGGTGCCGCCGAGCCCCTCCGGTGGCCTCCCAGTGCCCCGCAGCCCGATCCCGCTCGCGACCGAACTCCGGCCGCCGCCCAAGTGGTCGCCGCCGTCGATCTAGGCCATCTCCGGTGAAACGGAGGGCACCAGTGGGTGCGCGCGAGCCCCAGCTTCCCGCGCGTGCCTTCCGCTGCTCGATTGGGCGCCGGAGTGGAAATCCCGCGCCCTCCGCCGTGTTTGCTGCCGGCGGCGGCTAAACGCCGGCGTGTTAGCCCCGGTTGACCAGGGGGTTTGACCTCCCCTGGCTCAATGACCAGTGGGGCCCGTCCTTGCTAATTCGGGTTAGGATTAGTTTAAACTTAATCAACCTCTGTTAATTAACCCCCCTGACACTGACCAGTGGGCCCCAGCGCCACTAATTCTTAATTAAGATTAAACTATCCTCTGTTAAACCCCCCTGTCACTGACGTGTGGACCCCACACGTCAGGTTTGACCCCAGCCAGCCGCAGTTAACCGCTGACGTCGTGCTGACGTCATGCTGGCGCAATATATATATTTCTGGATTTAAATTAAATCAGGAAATTCCAGAATATAATTTAAACTTCAAAAAATTCATAACTTTTATTCTGTAACTCCAAATCAGACAAATTATATATGAAAAATGATCAGAAAAATCCAATCTATCCATCTGTACTATTTTCATGCGTGACTAAACAAGTTAACTTGATGTTTAATGCAGAACAAGGAAAAGCACTTTAAAAGGCCATGTTTGAGTTTGAAATTTGAATCTTTGATTCAAATTGGTTCAAACCCTTCTGGTTTTAGTTGCATTAGCCCAACACACTCATATTGCCATGTTTCATGCATGCATCATATTGTTGCACATTGTTTGGTGATGGTTGTGTATCGGTGTCCTTTGCGACAGGTTCTGCCTCCGAGGAGTACCGTGATTACCCTAACGAAGAACCGTATCAGTGCATCGAACCATCAGGCAAGCAACCAACCATTTGATCATATCGATACAATCCCATGTTCTCGCTCCTGCTCTCTTTTACTGCATTAAGACAACGCGTTTCAAACTGCTGTGTGCTACGGTAGTTGAACCCATTTCCTCTGCATGACCTGTCATTGCCACAGTAACTAGATGAAACCCACTAGCATGTGTAGGAGTTGTTTGAGCCATATGTATGTGTTGTTCCTACCTTGCTATGCCTGCTATGCTTAGAGTCGTGTCAGGTCTGGTTCATCTGGGTGATGGGCTAGAGTGAAATGATTATGTCGGTAATGAGAGTGGTGTGGTGAACACGATTTGGTAAAGGTATCGATGAGAGGCCATGTAGGAGTACATGGTGGGTTGTTTCATTGAAGCCGACCTTAAGCACTGAGATCTGTATGTGTGATTTAAGATACAGTTACTACCATGCATTGGGCCCTGAAATATGACCCTAGCTCTCTGTCCAGGAGTTGCAAGTAGTTTCTGGTGTTTGTAGCCTACTAGAGGCCGTGGACAGCGCTGACCGTAGGGGTGGGCTGTGATGCGGTAGGTACGTGGCACGGTGTACCGAATACCCGTTAGGTATCTCGGGAACCCTGTTCACATCGTTCGGGGCCGTATGGGAAACCTCGGCCGGACTCCCTGCGGATGGAACCTGGATAGGCGATAAACCTGGACTAGAGGCTTAAGTGTTTAGGTAGGTCGTGGTCTACACCCACGTCGGCTTTCACTTGAAGTCTGCCGAGCACATGTCGTGTGCAGACGCTAAGTGGTGGAAACATGTATGAAGAAGTACACCCCTGCAGGGTTATCATGATCTATTCGAATAGCCGCGTCCGCGGTAAAGGACTACTTGGTTGCCTATACAGTTCATAGACAAGTAAATGGAAACTACTAAAAGCCTCAAGATAAGTGTGAGTGCCGAGGATGGCTCTTCCGTAGGAAGACGGAGGCGGATCCTCGGTAGTGTATTGAAGTGGTGAGTAGTGGACTCGTGTACGCAAAACCATTTCAAGCTGGAGTCTCATAGGTTAGCCTAGCCAAGAGTCAAAGCTGGCTTGCTGCAATAACTCCACCAACCCTTCTTGATAATATGCATGTATGTAGGATCTGATGTAAGTCTTGCTGAGTACCTTTGTACTCATGTTGCTATAATTTACATTTTTACAGAAGACGCTGCAACCCCTTCTGATGGGTTCTATGTAGACGTTGACATCAACGAGTAGGCTAAAGGCCCAGGTGGTGACCCTGAGCTTGTGAAGGACCACGTAGTATAGCTAGGCTTTCCAAGCCTCTTTTACCTTTCTAGTTGTCTGTACTCAGACAAGTTACTTCCGCTGCTGGTTTGTATGACTGTATGACTTGAATGCTGGGTCGTGAGACCCGTACCTTTGTGTATGTTATGTATGGCTCCCTGAGCCTTAAATAAAGTACTTGTGTCGTAGAGTCATGTTGTGATGCTTCGTTGTATTTGCACATATCGAGCATATTGTGTGTATGATTGAAATGCTTGGTATGTGTGGGATCTGACTATCTAGTTGTTTATCTTTAGTAGCCTCTCTTACCGGGAAATGTCTCCTAGTGTTACCGCTGAGCCATGGTAGCTTGCTACTGCTCTGGAACACTTAGGCTGGCCGGCATGTGTCCTTCTTCGTTCCTGTGTCTGTCCCTTCGGGGAAATGTCACGCATTGAGTACCGGAGTCCTGTTAGCCCGCTACAGCCCGGTTTACCGGAGTCCTGCTAGCCCAGTGCTACAGCCCGGACCCACTTGCTGATGACCGACACGTTCGAAGCTGGGTCATGGATGCCTGTCCCTGTAAGTCTGTGCCACTTTGGGTTTACGACTAGTCATGTCAGCCCGGGCTCCTTATCATATGGATGCTAGCGACACTATCATATACGTGAGCCAAAAGGCGCAAACGGTCCCGGGCAAAGGTAAGGCGACACCCGTGGGGATACCGTGCGTGAGGCCGCAAAGTGATATGAGGTGTTACCGGCTAGATCGATGTGACATCGAGTCGGGGTCCTGACAGCGTTGGCATCAGAGCCGGACTGCCTGTAGGTTCTCCAAGCCAAACTGGTCGATGTTGAGTCTAGAAATTCTTTAGTTATATGTAGGGGAATTGTTTGTGGGTTGGAACGTAAGGCTCTTTTTACTCCTTTATCTTATGACATTCTGATCTGAGTCAGTCTATTCTTCCACCGGGGGTTAAGGAATTAGGATCTATTCTCTCTATCAGGATCACGTGTTACTAATCAGTAGTACCTTATAGTTTGATGGATACAAGCCTAGTTCAGTTCTTCTACCACGTTATGTTGTTAGGATGGTCTCAGAACTTTGATATGATGATGTTGAGTGTGTATGAAATCCTTTGTCAAATGTCTCAAAATCCTTCTTGAGCATTTACAGCTGTTATGCTGCCGAAATTTTGCTAGAAATTCTAATGCCTTTGCATTATGATTGTGCTTTCAGATGGCCACTCGCGACCTCAATCAAGTGGTTCGCCTGACTCGATGCCTAGATGTACCCGGCCATACTGCCATGTTGGTCAGGGTAATGACTGAGGCTGGATACCGCTGGTATCCTGAGTACACGGTCGAAGAGCAATTTCGGGACTTCAATCAAAGCCAGTATCTCTGCACTGTCAGGATATTTCCATCTTATCCTGGGATCCACCGAGCCCCTTCACTGCTCCTATGGACTCGGGGTTACTATTGAGATGGCTGTGCAGGACGCCGCCTACTCTATGATGACCATCATGCGAGTCAGATCTGGTCTATTTCGGGACTCTGATTTCCGGTATATGCCAGGATCACTTCCGGGAGCACAAGGGTATCTCCAGGCTATCTATGCTGACCCCACCCAGGAGGATTCACGGACTCGCACCACTGCTGAGATGCTCGAGGATAAGGACCGTGAAAATCGGGCCTTGAGGTTAGAGCTCTTCAATACCCGTGCTGACCACTGGGCCACATTGACTCGGTTCGCACCGGCGGTGCAAGCTGGATATTCGGATATGCGCGATCTCTATCCTGTGAGATCTGCTCTGCCAGACGTGATGGGTTGGCGTGATGTAGGAGGCATCACCCCACCTCGCGGTCCCCGCAGGCCACCGTCTGTTGGTCCAAGACCTCATCCTAGCCCCTATGGTCCACAAGCTCCGCGAGATCGTCTGTTTCCGGATGATCATGTTGAGCTTCCAGGCTATGGAGGTGACTTCTACGAGGACTACTACGGATCGGTCTGAGTTAGTGGTAGTATCACTAGTTCGCACTAGCTGTGTCGTCTATCGTCCCGCGTGACTCGTGGGATATGACCTAGTTTGTACTCTTTCCGGAGGTGTAGAAAAATAATGTATAGGAGCTTGGGATGCCTCCGATGAGATGTAATCCTCTTTTCACCGTAATAGTACTTTGTTTGGTCTTGTACTAAACCCTGTATGGTGTGTATGACGATGGAATAAAGAAGCAGTTTCTGTATTTACCATGTCATACGGATGATCATCTTGCATTTCGAGTTATTCCTTACATTTTATATCCTATGTCGGAATTTTATCATCCTGACTAAATCATTGTCTTGTTTACCTAGGATGGTCAACACGCGCACTAACCCTGCTCCTCAAGAGCAGGCCGAAGGCAGTGAAGTCAGGGATGCAAATCTGCCTCATCCTCCTTCCCTAGCCGAGGTTATGATGGAAGCTGAGAGAAACAAGCGGGAGACCAACCGTTTGTTGGAGCGTATTGAACAGAACACGGCACACCATCAGAGGACTAACGTGGTGTCACTCAGTGATTTTATCAAATTACATCCACCCACGTTCCACCACTCCGTCGAGCCTCTCGACGCTGATGACTGGCTTCGCAGTATCTCTCACAAACTGCGTTCCGCGCTGGTAGCGGAGGCTGACAAGGTCACCTTTGCTGCATATCATCTTGAAGGCCCCGCCAGTCTATGGTGGGAGAATTATGGAGCTATGCGCCCAGCGGGCCATGTCACTACTTGGGCTGAATTCAGCGAGGCTTTCCGTGAACATCACATTCCGGAGGGTCTCATGGACCGTAAACGTGAGGAATTTTGCAATTTCACCCAAGGCCGACTCTCTGTGGATGCTTACAGCAGGGAGTTTGGTAACCTCGCACGATATGCAACTGAGGAAGTGTCTACTGATGCCAAGAAGCAAGCAAGGTTCCGTAAGGGCCTTAGTCCTGAGCTTCGCCGTGACCTCCGTCTGCATGAGTGCACATCTTTTCAGAAACTTGTTAACAAAGCCATCAGTGCTGAAACTGGTCAGACTGACTATGACGCAACACGCAAGCATGGCCGTGACATGGGTTCCTCATCCGGTGCTGGTCCTCAGAAGCGCCGCGTGTGGGTACCCAACACCGCCCTGCCACCCAGGTTCACACCGAGGCCATCTTTCCAGGCGCCTCGCCCTGTTCAACAGTCTGCACCAGCCAAGCCCTATGGGGGTCCAACCAACAATGCTCCTCCACGTACCAGTTCCGTGACCTGTTTCAAGTGTGGGGAATCTGGTCACTATATGCGTGAGTGTCCCCAGACCAACCCCAACCAGTCTGCTAAAGCTGTTGGCCGTGGCAAGCCGACAGGGAAAGTGTTCCACGCCAAGCCGGTCACCGCCTCACGTGGCCATGTCAACTGTATCTCTGCCGAAGAAGCTCAAGAGGATCCCAACATCGTTCTCGGTACGCTCCTTGTTAATTGCCACCCGGCATCTGTTCTTTTCGATACAGGAGCCTCTCATTCATTTATATCCGAGAACTATGCTCGTTTGCATAACACCGCATTCTGTGACATGCCATCCACTATGGAAATTTCTACTCCTGGTTCTAGATGGCAGACCTCTAGGGTAAGTTATGGAAATGAAATCCAAGTCGACAGACTTGTTTTCCTTGCATCGTTGATAGCCCTTAAATTTTCAGATATTAATATCATTTTGGGTATGGACTGGATGTCAGCTCATCATGCCAAAATTGATTGCTTCTCTAGGACTGTTCAACTCACCCATCCTTCGGGCAAGATAGTCAATGTCTTGACCCGAATAGCCAAGCGACAATTATATTCTCTTAACGCCAGCCCTTTGCCAGACCTTGAGGACGTTCCGGTAGTCCGTGACTTCCCGGATGTCTTCCCAGAGGAATTGCCAGGTGTTCCACCTGACAGGGATGTTGAGTTCGTAATAGACCTCATTCCAGGAACCGTTCCGATTGCTAGAAGACCCTATAAGATGGCACCACTAGAACTAGCCGAGCTTAAGAAACAACTCGATGAGTCCTTGAAAAAGGGTTTCATCCGACCTAGTTCATCTCCGTGGGCTTGCCCCGTCCTATTCGTCAAGAAGAAGGATGGTACGGACCGGATGGTTGTAGATTATCGACCTGTCAATTTGGTCACAATCAAGAACAAATATCCGCTCCCCAGGATCAACGACCTGTATGATCAGCTCGCTGGATCCTCAGTCTTCTCCAAGATGGATTTGAGGTTGGGCTACCATCAAATCAAAATCAGAAACGGGGACATTCCTAAAACGGCCTTTGTTACTCGTTATGGCCAATACGAGTACACCGTCATGTCCTTCGGTTTAACCAACGCTCCAGCCACCTTTTCTCGGTTAATGAACTCAATCTTCATGGAGTATTTGGATAAATTCGTCGTGGTTTACCTCGATGATATACTCATCTACTCCAAGAACGAGGAAGAACATGCCGAACATCTAAGGCTAGTGTTGAAGAAACTTCGAGAGCATCGCCTTTATGCCAAATTTTCTAAATGTGAATTCTGGTTGTCAGAAGTGACCTATCTGGGTCATGTAATATCTGGTAAAGGTATTGCTGTTAACCCTGAGCGAGTTCAAGCCGTCCTTAATTGGACTCCACCCGAATCGGTCAAGCAAGTTCGGAGTTTTCTGGGCTTAGCGAGCTATTGTCGTCGCTTTGTCGAGAACTTCTCCAAAGTTGCTAAACCTCTAACCGAACTCCTCAAGAAAGATAAGAAGTTCGAATGGACTCCACAATGTGAGCACAGCTTTCAGGAACTGAAAAGACGCCTGACCTCTGCTCCCGTACTGGTACCGCCAGACTTCTCCAAGGACTTTGTTATCTACTGCGACGCCTCGCGACAAGGACTAGGTTGCATTCTCATGCAAGATCGACACGTAATTGCCTACGCTTCACGGCAATTGCACCCACATGAGGAGAATTATCCTACTCATGATCTAGAGCTTGCAGCCGTAGTCTATGCACTTAAGACCTGGCGACATTACCTCCTCGGTAACCGTTGCGAAATATTCACTGATCACCAAAGTCTGAAGTACATTTTCACCCAACCGGATCTGAATCTCAGGCAAAGACGTTGGGTTGAGTTGATCACAGATTTCGACTTAGGAATAACTTACACCCCAGGGAAAGCCAACGTCATGGCTGATGCGCTAAGTCGTAAATCTTATTGTAACAACCTAATGTTACAACAAAGTCAACCGCTTCTCCATGAGGAATTTCGGAAGCTTAACCTTCACATTGTTCCTCAAGGATTTCTTTCCACCCTGGTGGCGAAACCTACTCTTACGGATCAAATCATTGCTGCCCAAAAGCGAGATAAGGGAATATCTAAAATCAAGGAGAACATTGCTAGCGGAGGTGCTAGTTGTTTCTCCACAAATGATCATGGTGTTGTATACTTTGAGAACCGTTTAGTGGTTCCCAAGAACCAGCATCTACGGCAGTTGATCCTTAAGGAGGCTCATGAATCTCCTCTCACCATTCATCCCGGTAGTACCAAGATGTATCAGGACCTACGCCAGAGGTTCTGGTGGACTAGGATGAAAAGAGAAATTGCTCAGTATATTGCTAATTGCGATGTCTGTCGTCGTGTAAAAGCAGAGCATCAACGGCCTGCTGGCACCCTTCAACCCTTAGCTATTCCTGAATGGAAATGGGATAAAATTGGTATGGATTTCATTACCGGTTTTCCCAGGACCAAGAAAGGGAATAATGCCATCTTCGTCGTTGTCGATCGTCTTTCCAAAGTAGCCCATTTCCTACCTGTTCGTGAGAGTATAACCGCTAGTCAGCTGGCAGACTTATACATCTCCCGTATAGTGTCTCTCCATGGTGTTCCTTTGGAAATTAACTCGGATCGAGGAAGTCTTTTCACCTCTCGATTTTGGGAAAGCTTCCAAAATGCTATGGGAACCCGTCTCTCCTTTAGCACCGCTTTCCACCCTCAGTCGAGTGGTCAAGTGGAACGCGTCAACCAGATTCTAGAAGACATGCTTCGAGCCTCTGTTATCTCATTCGGAATGGATTGGGAGAAGTGCCTTCCATTTGCCGAATTCGCTTACAACAACAGCTATCAATCTAGCTTGGGTAAAGCCCCTTTTGAAGTTCTCTATGGACGACGGTGTCGAACACCCCTTAACTGGTCAGAGACCGGGGAAAGACAATTCTTTGGCCCGGATATGATTCAGGAAGCAGAAGAACAAGTTCGTATCGTTCGTGAAAAGTTGAAAACAGCCCAATCTCGTCAAAAGAGTCAATATGACCGAAAACATAAGGCTATGACTTTCGAGGTTGACGAGAAGGCTTATCTTCGGGTCACCCCTCTGAAGGGAACCCATCGTTTCGGTATCAAAGGCAAATTGGCTCCTCGTTACATTGGACCTTTTCGCATTCTCGCCAAACGAGGAGAAGTTGCCTACCAGTTGGAACTACCTCCGCACCTCTCCAGAGTCCACGATGTCTTCCACGTTTCTCAACTCAGGCGTTGCTTCTCGGATCCTATCCGTGGAGTGGACCACGAAACGCTTGATCTCCAAGATAATCTTACATATCGAGAGTACCCCATTCGTATCCTCGATCAGGCCGAACGTACCACTCGACGTCATAATATCAAGTTTCTCAAAGTGCAATGGTCGCACCATTCTGAGGATGAAGCAACTTGGGAAAGGGAGGATCGTCTTCGACTCGAGTATCCCGCCTTCTTCCCGGAGGAACCCAAATCTCGGGACGAGATTCTTTTGAGTGGGGGTGAGTTGTCACACCCTAGCTAGTCATGCATTAGAGTGTTGCATCATGTTTACTCTTTCATCAGAAACTTGAAATGGGGATTTGTGGAACCCTCAGAATCATTTTTGAAAATGACCCAAATAAAAATTTCTCCAAAAGGGTCCAAGAAAATGCTCATGTTGCTCTCTGAAAATATTGGACAGAGATAAAAATCAAACCAATATTTTTAAGAGCTCATAGGTATTTATTTTGGGCATTTGGATTTAATGCATAAATATTTGCATTGGAAATATATTAGTTATATATATTAATATATGTCCAAAAATTATGCCACCTGTTGGGGAGCTCTGGAATAATATATCTAGCTCCTGCAAAAATTGGCATAAGGTAATAAATGATTTAATATTTTATTTAAATCAAAACAAATGACAGAAATTAGAAAACAGAGATAAAAGAGGGAAACCTTACCTGGGCTTCTTACCTGGCGCCTCTGGCCCAGCAAGCCAGCCCAGCCCACCACCGCCGTCGTCCTCCTGGCGCCAGTCGGCCAGGCGTGTGGCCGGCGCGCGCGCACGGGCGGAGCGCCACGCCACCAGCTCGCCTGCCTGCCTACCCCGCCAGCGCGACGCCGCGACGGTTCTTCTCGGTGCCGCCCCGATCCCCTGGCCTTATCCCCCCTCTCTCCCGTGCTTCTCCCCCTGCTCTCTCTCTCTCTCTCACCCGACGCACCCATCGCCGCCGTTCGCCATAGCAGCCGTCACCGGCCTCCCCTCGCCTCCCCGACACGCTCCCCAGCTCCGCCGCGACCCCCTCTACCTCCTCGTCGAGCCACGCAAGACGGAGCACCCCGTGGAGCCATCGCCGTCGCCATCCTCGCCTCCGGCCGCCGTGGGTACTCGCCGTCGATTCGGGAGCTTCCGGGCATCCCCGACCTCGTCCTCGCGCTCGCTGGTCTCGCTGTGAGCCCCTCTCCGTTTCCCCTCTCTTCTCCCCCTCGTTCCCTCACCGTAGCCCTCCTCCCCACCACGGCCGAAGCCGCTCGCCGCCGTCCATGTCGCCGTCGCCGTCTCGGTCCGCCTCCGCCCAAACCAAGCCTTCCATCGTGCTCCCGGTGCCACGAGGGTGCCGCCGAGCCCCTCAGGTGGCCTCCCCGTGCCCCGCAGCCCGATCCCCCTCGCGCCCGAACTCCGGCCGCCGCCCAAGTGGTCGCCGCCGTCGATCTAGGCCATCTCCGGCGAAACGGAGGGCACCAGTGGGTGCGCACGAGCCCCAGCTTCCCGCGCGTGCCTTCCGCTGCTCGATTGGGCGCCGGAGTGGAAATCCCGCGCCCTCCGCCGCGTTTGCTGCCGCCGGCGGCTAAACGCCGGCGTGTTAGCCCCGGTTGACCAGGGGGTTTGACCTCCCCTGGCTCAATGACAAGTGGGGCCCGTCCCTGCTAATTCGGGTTAGGATTAGTTTAAACTTAATTAACCACTGTTAATTAACCCCCCTGACACTGACCAGTGGGCCCCAGCGCCACTAATTCTTAATTAGAATTAAACTAATCTCTGTTAAGCCCCCCTGTCACTGACGTGTGGACCCCACACGTCAGGTTTGACCCCAGCCAGCCACAGTTGACCGCTGACGTCATGCTGACGTCATGCTGGCGCAATATATATATATTTCTGGATTTAAATTAAATCAGGAAATTCCAGAATATCATTTAAACTTCAAAAATTCATAACTTTTATTCTGTAACTCCAAATCAGACAAATTATATATGAAAAATGATCAGAAAAATCCAATCTATCCATCTGTACTATTTTCATGCATGATCAAACAAGTTAAATTGATGTTTAAAGCAGAACAAGGAAAAGCACTTTAAAAGGCCATGCTTGAGTTTGAAATTTGAATCTTTGATTCAAATTGGTTCAAACCCTTCTGGTTTTAGTTGCATTAGCCCAACACACTCATATTGCCATGTTTCATGCATGCATCATATTGTTGCACATTGTTTGGTGATGGTTGTGTATCGGTGTCCTTTGCGACAGGTTCTGCCTCCGAGGAGTACCGTGATTACCCTAACGAGGAACCGTATCAGTGCATCGAACCATCAGGCAAGCAACCAACCATTTGATCATATCGATACAATCCCATGTTCTCGCTCCTGCTCTCTTTTACTGCATTAAGACAACGCGATTCAAACTGCTGTGTGCTACGGTAGTTGAACCCATTTCCTCTGCATAACCTGTCATTGCCACAGTAACTAGATGAAACCCACTAGCATGTGTAGGAGTTGATTGAGCCATATGTGTGTGTTGTTCCTACCTTGCTATGCCTGCTATGCTTAGAGTCGTGTCAGGTCTGGTTCATCTGGGTGATGGGCTAGAGTGAAATGATTATGTAGGTAATGAGAGTGGTGTGGTGAACACGATTTGGTAAAGGTATCGATGAGAGGCCATGTAGGAGTACATGGTGGGTTGTTTCATTGAAGCCGACCTTAAGCACTGAGATCTGTATGTGTGATTTAAGATACAGTTACTACCATGCATTGGGCCCTGAAATATGACCCCGCTCGACTTCTTATTCACCCTAGCTCTCTGTCCAGGAGTTGCAAGTAGTTTCTGGTGTTTGTAGCCTACTGGAGGCCGTGGACAGCGCTGATCGTAGGGGTGGGCTGTGATGCGGTAGGTACGTGGCACGGTGTACCGAATACCCGTTAGGTATCTCGGGAACCCTGTTCACATCGTTCAGGGCCGTATGGGAAACCTCGGCCGGACTCCCTGCGGATGGAACCTGCATAGGCGATAAACCTGGACTAGAGGCTTAAGTGTTTAGGTAGGTCGTGGTCTACACCCACGTCGGCTTTCGCTTGAAGTCTGCCGAGCACATGTCGTGTGCAGACGCTAAGTGGTGGAAACATGTATGAAGAAGTACACCCCTGCAGGGTTATCATGATCTATTCGAATAGCCGCGTCCGCGGTAAAGGACTACTTGGTTGCCTATACAGTTCATAGACAAGTAAATGGAAACTACTAAAAGCCTCAAGATAAGTGTGAGTGCCGAGGATGGCTCTTCCGTAGGAAGACGGAGGCGGATCCTCGGTAGTGTATTGAAGTGGTGAGTAGTGGACTCGTGTACGCAAAACCATTTCAAGCTGGAGTCTCGTAGGTTAGCCTAGCCAAGAGTCAAAGCTGGCTTGCTGCAATAACTCCACCAACCCTTCTTGATAATATGCATGTATGTAGGATCTGATGTAAGTCTTGCTGAGTACCTTTGTACTCATGTTGCTATAATTTACATTTTTACAGAAGACGCTGCAACCCCTTCTGATGGGTTCTATGTAGACGTTGACATCAACGAGTAGGCTAAAGGCCCAGGTGGTGACCCTGAGCTTGTGAAGGACCACGTAGTATAGCTAGGCTTTCCAAGCCTCTTTTACCTTTCTAGTTGTCTGTACTCAGACAAGTTACTTCCGCTGCTGGTTTGTATGACTGTATGACTTGAATGCTGGGTCGTGTGACACGTACCTTTGTGTATGTTATGTATGGCTCCCTAAGCCCTAAATAAAGTACTTGTGTCGTAGAGTCATGTTGTGATGCTTCGTTGTATTTGCACATATCGAGCATACTGTGTGTATGATTGAAATGCTTGGTATGTGTGGGATCTGACTACCTAGTTGTTTATCTTTAGTAGCCTCTCTTACCGGGAAATGTCTCCTAGTGTTACCGCTGAGCCATGGTAGCTTGCTACTGCTCTGGAACACTTAGGCTGGCCGGCATGTGTCCTTCTTCGTTCCTGTGTCTGTCCCTTCGGGGAAATGTCACGCATTGAGTACCGGAGTCCTGTTAGCCCGCTGCAGCCCGGTTTACCGGAGTCCTGCTAGCCCAGTGCTACAGCCCGGACCCACTTGCTGATGACCGACACGTTCGAAGCTGGGTCATGGATGCCTGTCCCTGTAAGTCTGTGCCACTTTGGGTTTACGACTAGTCATGTCAGCCCGGGCTCCTTATCATATGGATGCTAGCGACACTATCATATACGTGAGCCAAAAGGCGCAAACGGTCCCGGGCAAAGGTAAGGCGACACCCGTGGGGATACCGTGCGTGAGGCCGCAAAGTGATATGAGGTGTTACCGGCTAGATCGATGTGACATCGAGTCGGGGTCCTGACACCAAGCACGGCCTCGCCCGTGCCCTGTAGCGCGTTTCCGGTTCGCACCGCCGTCTCGGGCCTCGCCGGCGTCATGTCGCCGGTGGGTTTGACCCACTTTGACCACGGCGGGACCCCCCCTGTGTCCATGACATGTGGGGCCGGCCTTTGACTGAATTAGTGTAGGATTTTAATTAGTGCTAATTGCTTTGTTAGTTAATTAGGATTAGTACTAATTGAATTAGTTAAACTAATTACCCCTGCTGACACTGACAGTGGGCCCCGTGGCTATTAATTTGATTAGTTAGAATTAATTAACTCTGTTAGTCACCTGAGTCACTGACCAGTGGGCCCCACTGGTCAGGTTTGACCGGACCAGCCCCTGTTGACCTGCTGACGTCATGCCAACGCCATGCTGACGCAATAAGTATTTTCTGGATTTATTATTATTCAGGAAATTCCAAAAAATGCCTAAAACTTCTAAAATTCATAGAAAATCAACCGTAACTCCAAATTAAATAATTTATATATGAAAAATTATCAGAAAAATTCAAGGAATCCATCTGTACAATTTCCATGCATGTTAGAACAACTTATCACTACTGTTTTGGACAAAACAAATAAAGGGCATTTAAATAATCATATATGGAGTTGGAGTTTGAATCATGTATTCAAACCAACTTCATTTAAATCATAGCTAGGTGCATTAGCCCAAAACACATTCATATTGCCATGTCATAGCATGCATCATATTGTGCATTGCATTGATCGTGTTTCTTCTGTGTTTGCCGGTGTTGTTCCCCCTCGATAGACGTTGTACCGATGATGTGATCGTTGACACTGATGAAGACTCAATGTTATCTTCAGAAGTGCCAGGCAAGCAAAACACCCTTGTTCATTCCGATATAATCCCACTCTCTTGCTCCTGCTCTCTTTTACCGCATTAGGACAACAACGATTCATCTGTTACTTGCTGCGGTAGCTGAACCCCTTTATCCTCTGCATGACCTGTCATTCCACAGTAAATAGATGAAACCCACTAGCATGAGTAGGAGTTGTTTGAGCCCTGTTGTGCCTACTCATTCTTGCTTGTTTGTCATGCCTGCTACTGCTTAGAGTTGTGTCAGGTCTGATTCATCGGGAATGGATCAGAGGTGTGTGAACATGTCCTACTGTGTGTGAGCTAAGTGTGTGAACACGATTTGGTAAAGGTAGCGATGAGAGGCCATGTAGGAGTACATGGTGGGTTGTCTCATTGAAGCCGTCCTCAGGAACTGAGTTCTGTGTTTGTGATCCATGATTCAGCTACTACCACGCATTGGGCCCGAAACCAATGGACCCTCTCGGCTTCTTAATCACCCTTGTCCTCTGTCCAGGAGTTGCAAGTAGTTTCTGGTGTTTGTAGTATGCTGGAGGCCGTGGGCAGCGCTGACCGGAGGGGTGGGCTGTGATGCGGTAGGCACGTGGCACGGTGTACCGGGCGCCCGTTTGGTGTCTCGGGAACCCTGTTCACATCGTTTGGGGCTGTGAGCGAAACTCCGGCCGGATCTCCTCATGGATGGAACCCGAATAGGCGATAAAGCTGGACTAGAGACTCGAGTGTTTAGGTAGGCCGTGGCCGACACCCACGTTGGGCTTCCGCCTGAAGGTTGCCGAGTACATGTCGTGTAAACGGCGGTAAGTGGTGAGAGCGTGTGTGAAGAAGTACACCCCTGCAGGGTTAACATCATCTATTCGAATAGCCATGTCCGCGGATAAGGACTTCTGGGTTGCTTATATCAGTTCATAGACAAGTGAAAGTGGATACTCTAAAATACACAAGATAAGCGTGGGTGCTATGGATGGCGCTCTCGTAGGGAGACGGGAGCGGATCCATAGTGGTGTATTGATATGGTGAATATGTGGACTCGTGTGCGCCACCTCAAAAGAGTTACTTGCAGTCGTAGTTTAGGATAGCCACCGAGTCAAAGCTGGCTTGCTGCAGTTAAACCCCACCATCCCCTTTGTTGATAATGATGCATATGTAGATAGTTCTGATGTAAGTCTTGCTGGGTACATTTGTACTCACGTTTGCCTATTTTATGTTTTTGCAGAGAGACTTCGGTCTCGCTAGTAGTTCCACGTGGACTTCGACGTTTAGCTTGTTACCTCAGCTACGATCTTGTGCCCTCGGCAGGATCTGGTAGATAGTCAGGCTTCTCAGCCTTTTTCATTTATAGATGTCTGTACCCAGACATGATAAGCTTCCGCATGTGCTTTGACTTGTATGCTCTGATTGTTGGGTCATGAGACCCATGTTTGTAATATCTCGCTCCTCGGAGCCTATTGAATAAATTACTTGAGTCGTAGAGTCATGTTGTGATGCCATGTTGTATTTGCACATATCGAGCATATTGTGTGTATGTTATTGAAATGCTTGGTATGTGTGGGATCTGACCATCTAGTTGTTTATCTTTAGTAGCCTCTCTTACCAGGAAATGTCTCCTAGAGTTTCCACCGAGCCATGGTAGCTTGCTACTGCTCCGGAACACTTGGGCTGGCCGGCATGTGTCCTTCTTCGTTCCTGTGTCTGTCCCTTCGGGGAAATGTCACGCAATGAATACCGGAGTCCTATTAGCCCACTACAGCCCGGTTCACCGGAGTCCTGCTACCCCAGTGCTACAGCCTGGATTCACTCGCTGATGACCGACACGTTCGATGCTGGGTCATGGATGCCTGTCCCTGTAAGTCTGTGCCACTTTGGGTTTACGACTAGCCATGTTAGCCCGGGCTCCTTATCATATGGATGCTAGCGACACTGTCATATACGTGTGCCAAAAGGCGCAAACGGTCCCGGGCAAAGGTAAGGCGACACCCGTGGGAATACCGTGCGTGAGGCCGCAAAGTGATATGAGGTGTTACATGCTAGATCGATGTGGCATTGAGTCGGGGTCCTGACAGCACCGTGCATTGATGGGCACGGTGATTGAAAGGATCTCATCCGCAGAGAGCGGATTGCGTGAGGCCATCAAAAGTTTACTGACGGGTTTTGAGGTACATTAGATAATGTACACTTTTGTCAGTTGCGCATAAATAAGATGCGCCCTGTGTAGATAGTAGCCCCTGAGACTCTGCGCGTTGTCAAGAAATGACGGCATGCGGAGGATCATAATCTCAGGTCTAAGATGTTGCCTTTGAATGTAGGCTGCAGGGTGTCCGGAATCAAGCCGAACTGATGATTTTGCCGAACTAAAGCGGCAACTGGACGTGGCAGATGCCGACATCGCGCTTGTCAACAAGCGGCTTGATGAGGCTCAAGGTATGTAATTCCTCGGGCGGCATTAGGTAAGAAGAGCTTTATGCTAGTGTCTTACGATGTGTGTGCTTGACGCAGATGGTGCGGCCGCCGTGGAGAGTCTTAGGGCAGAACTTGCCCGAGCTAAAGAACAAGCCAGAAAAAGTGATGCGGCTGCCAAGAAAGCCCTTGAAGAGCTAAGAGCCGAACAGGCTGCTCATTGCCGAAGCAAGGAAGAGATGGCCGGGATGGCCGAAAAGTTAAAGAGCACCGCTGACCGTTGCATACTTCTTGAGAAAGAAGACCAGGCGAGACAGACGGTCCTGGAGAAGGCCGTTGCTGATGCCAAGGACGCGCGCTCTGCGATGAGAGCTGCGAAGGAGGAGCTGCGTCAGGCCGAACAGATTGTGGCTGGAAAGCCCTTCATGCTGCGAAGAAAATTTTGCGATCCGAAGTTTGCTCCGTCGGACCGGATGTGGAGTGTGGAGGATACCTATCTGGATTTGGCAGCGAGTGCTGCTGATGCGACCGAAAACTTTCGAGATCAGAAAGATCGCGAAGTGGAAAAGCTGTTCTGGTCGCAATTTCACAATCTAGAGCGTCCACTGGCAGTGGACGATCGTTTGGCTCAATGGGCCAAACTAAATAGGTTGTCCGGACTCGCCATGAAGTACGTCATGGGTCATCTGTGGCCGGGGAGATCGGAGCCGGAGAGTTATTTCAGCTTGGTGCAGCAATTCCTTGACGCAGTGCCGCAAATTAATGCAATGAAGAGGTCAGCGTGTATAGAGGGTGCAAGGATGGTTCTTGCCCGTGTCAAGACATACTGGGCAGAGATGGAGACCACCGTTGTTGCGTCCCGAGATTCGGACAAAAGCCGAGTGTCCTCCGAGCATTATTTTCAGGAAGTCCTCGAAGGCGCTCGTGTAATAGAGACAAAGTGCTCGAAAGATGCTATGTTATTATAGCATATGTAATGGTAAAGTAATATTTTGATAAACTGTAGTGGCCTTTTTATACTTGTGCCTTCAAGTATTGGGAACACCTCCTGTGCGGCCGTTTTAAAAAAAATATATATATAAAATCTGAAAGATGGCAGTCATTGGCTTCAGCCCCCATGCATATAGTGCGGGGGTGCTCGCAGAAGACACATGTTCACACTTAACCCAACGTCCTGGTCCTACAAAGGAGGTGATAGCGCAGCGGGCCAGGCAACTGGACTATAATGCTTTAACACTTTCACTTAGCCATAGGAGCTTGACAGTGGGGCTATTTAGGTAGCCCCTTGGTGGCGACTGCGCTCGCCCGAGTTCGGGGCGCGTGTGTGCCTGACCGGGAAGCGGCCCTTCGTTAAAGCGGAGGAATCGGATAGATTCTGATAGGTCATCGAGTGGCTGACCAGTCTCACGCTACATCATGACAGTCAGTTTTCGGCTTTCTCTACTGAGGTGCTCGCCCGGCCAAACCGGGGCACAATTGCAGTAGTTCTCCTGGTGCTACCTTAGCCGATAGAGCGGAACATAAGGTAGCCGAACTCAGGAGCCGGGCAACCCAACATTTGACCAAAGACATGATTCGGAGCTGATGCATATAATGCCAAAACTCGCGACGCCGAACACTCCCTAAGGTGTTCGGTCTTTATGAGTGCGGGCGAAAAAACACTCTTTATTAAAAAGAAAAGCCCCTAGTGTCCAGGTACGAGCAAGAAATTCTGACGTGGCCACATGCCAATACACCATCCTCCTCCTTGGTTATATCGGAAAAAACCAGGGGATGTGTAGCAACAAGAGACCGTAAAAAAGGTTTACGCAGGGTCTTAATCTAAAAAGAATCCTTTAGGACGGGTCCCTACTACACGTCTGCGCCTGTGTCTCCGTTGTGCCATATCCTGGACGGGCGCCGCACGACGTTCATCTGTAAAAGAGAGGAACTGAGTTGAAAACGGGTCGTGCCGAACAAAAGTTTAAAATAAACAAAGTATAAAGTAAACTGAGCTTTATTGTATCTGCATGTAGCCCCTAGTGCGGGGGTATATGGCCACTAAGCCTGCATCAATGATGATTTTGTACCGAACTCGTCTATCCTCATTCGTGGTCTTTAATGACATATTTCGAAGTTTTTTGGCCGGTGAGGCCATTTTACTGTGGGGCTGTCAAAGCGGCCGCACAGTCCCCCGCTTGGGGGAGGCGCACTTTAGTGCTTCCCCTTTAAAGAGATGATGCCTCGTGGACCGGGCATCTTAAGCGTGAGGGATGCATAATGCGGTATCGTGTTAAAGCGAGCGAAAGCTTCGCGTCCCAGTAGTGCTTGATAGCGAATTGAGAACTGGACGATATGGAAGGTCAGCTTTTCGCAGCGGGAGTTATCGGCAGAGCCGAATATAACTTCGAGCCGGAGAAAACCCATACAATGGGTGTCTGGACCAGGTGTTACCCCTTGAAAGGAGGTTTTGCTGTGCCGGATTCTTGCTGGGTTTATCCCCATGTGATGGATTGTATCCTGATATATCAGGTTTAGTCCACTGCCGCCGTCCATAAGGACATTTGAAAACTGGAGTCCGCCAATTATTGGATCGAGTATCAAGGCAGTCCAGCATGCATTCTTGATATTTATAGAATAATCTAGTTGATCGAAGATGATTGGTTTTGACAACCAGTGGCTGGACCCTTTGGGGATAGGTCGTGTGGTGCGTGCCTTTATGGGCGCCGCACATTTTGTTATGTGAAGTAAGTTCACTGTTTTTACTTCTTGTGGGAAGTTCTTTTGTTTCCTGGTGCTCTGCTTTTGGGGTTCGTCCTCGTCTTTGCTTGGTGTGTCGAGCCCCTTGTGTTCGGCATTGAGTCTGCCAGATTGTTTGAAAACCCAACAATCTCTGTGGGTATGGTTGGCAGGCTTCCCGGGAGTACTGTGTATCTGACATATCCTGTCCAGGATTTTATTTAAGTTGGATGGATCATCCCTGTGATCCTAGAGGGGTGGTTTTGTTGGATTTTGTCGTGAGCCTTTGAATCCGGCATTAACTGCCGTGCTCTTCGGACTTTTTTCCTTAGTCCGGCGACGGTCCTTGTTGCGTCACGGTTTTCCGTTTCCATCCCTAGTTTTGGATGTACTTAGGTCACTGGGGCTGCACCTTGCCAACCAGCTGTCCTCTCCTGCACAAAAGCGGGTCATGAGGCTTGTTAGTGCGGCCATTGTTCTTGGCTTTTATTGGCCGAGGTGTCTGGCGAGCCATTCGTCTCGGACGTTATGCCTGAAAGCTGCTAAGGCTTCAGCGTCCGGACAGTCGACTATCTGATTCTTTTTAGTGAGGAATCTATTCCAGAACTTTCAAGCTGATTCTTCGGGCTGTTGAGTTATGTGACTAAGATCGTCTGCATCCGGAGGCCGGACATAGGTCCCTTGAAAATTTGCTCGGAAAGCATCCTCGAGCTCTTACCAACTTCCAATTGTGTTTTCAGGAAGGCTTTTAAGCCAATGCCGGGCTGGCCCTTTAAGCTTAAGGGGTAAATATTTGATGGCGTGGAGATCATCTCCTCTGGCCATATGTATGTGGAGGATATAGTCCTCGATCCAGACTCCAGGGTCTGTTGTTCCATCATATGCCTCTATGTTGAAGGGTTTGAATCCCTCTGGAAATTCATAGTCCAGGACCTCATCGGTCAAACATAGGGGGTGTGCGGCGCCCCTGTATTTGGGTGTGCCGAATTCTGATGATGGCTTTATTGCATTGCTTATGAGAGCTTGCTTTCTTGGCCCATAAATGGACCTAACTGGGCCATGATGCGAGTCCTTAGGTGGGTCGCATGCCGTTTTAAGTGCGGCGCCGCTTGCCGCTTTATGGGGTCGTCTATCCGACCGTGTGGCTTTCTTATTTTTTGAATGCGAGGGCTCTAGGGACTCTTCGTCGAATTCAGGCAGTAGCTTTCTTTTCGGATAGCTTTTAGTGTGGCGACCGTCGCCGTATTTATCTGCGGTATTGATTACTTTGCTCCATCTAATCCGGAGTGCATCTTCCGCTGTTTTTAGCTTCCGCTTCTGCTTTTTCAGACTGCATGCAGTCGCACCGAGTCTCTTTTGGAGACTCTTCTGCTCTATGGGTTTATCCGGCGTAAGGTCGTCCGGAATGCCGTTTTCGCCGGGGGAGGGATGTTCGGTTTCTCTATCCGTGTTGCCCTATTCGGACGTTGCTCTGAGGCCTGCTCGTTGTCTACCGGCTCGTCCTGCTCTATGGCTGGGTTTTTATCGAGGCAGAATTGGGTCGGTGTTTACGCCGACGCTTTGATTGCTTTCCGGGGTTCGATCTCCCGTTCCATCCCCTTTTTCCTCGTTGTCGCTTCCCTTAAGGGTATCCACCATGTACACATCATGAGATGGGGTGGCTGTCCAATGCCCTATGGGCGTTGGTTCATCAGTATCTCCTGCATCGTCATCCATGTTGTCGATGTCTGCGGAGTCGAAGTTGAGCACGTCGTTTAAATTGTCGACGGTGGCTACAAAGTGGGTGGTGGGTGGGCTTTGAATTTCTTCATCGCCCATATCCCATCCCCGCTGACCGTAGTCCGGCCAGGGCTCTCCTGATAAAGAGAGAGTCTTGAGAGAATTCAGGATGTCGCCAAAAGGCGAGTGCTGAAAGATGTCTGCGGCGGTGAACTCCATTATCGGCGCCCAATCGGATTCGATTGGCAGGGGCGCGGGGGGTTCGGAGTCCGGGGAGGAGTCCGGACCCTCGGAGTCACGGGTCACGCAGAGTGTGGGGCTGGCGTTCGGCTCGATCGCCTTTGAGATCGCAGCCCCCGAGGTGACGTCCAACCACTCATCCTCGATCGGTGCAATAGGCTCCGAGTTAAGGGGCGGAACCGGTGCGTGTGCGGCCTCCAGGACACTGTTCGGAGGCAGAGCTAGATCATGCCCCTCGAGATAGTGCGGCGCGCTTGGCCGTGGCTCGAACCCGTCGAAGATCAAGTCCCCGCGGATATCGGCCGTGTAGTTTAAGCTTCCAAACCTGACTTGATGGCCAGGGGCGTAGATTTCGATCTGCTCCAGGTGGCCAAGCGAATTGGCCCGCAGAGCGAAGCTGCCGAAGACGAAGATCTGTCCGGGGAGAAAAGTCTCACCCTGGACCTCATCATTGTTGACGATCAAAGGAGCCATCGGGCCTAAAGGAGACGACACAGAGGAACTCTCAATGAAAGCACCAGTGTCGGTGTCAAAACCGGCGGATCTCGGGTAGGGGGTCCCGAACTGTGCGTCAAGGCTGGATGGTAATAGGAGACAAGGGACACGATGTTTTTACCCAGGTTCGGGCCCTCTCGATGGAGGTAATACCCTACTCCTGCTTGATTAATATTGATGATATGGGTAGTACAAGAGTAGATCTACCACGAGATCAAGGAGGCTAAACCCTAGAAGCTAGCCTATGGTATGATTGTTGTGTATGGAGTTGATTATCCTACGGACTACAACCCTCCGGTTTATATAGACACCAGATAGGGTTAGGGTTACACAGAGTCGGTTACAATGGTAGGAGATCTTGAATATCCGCATCGCCAAGCTTGCCTTCCACGCCAAGGAAAGTCCCATCCGGACACGGGGCGAAGTCTTGAATCTTGTATCTTCATAGCCAAGGAGTCCGGCGAAGGTATAGTCCGGCTACCCGAACACCCCCTAATCCAGGACTCCATCACTCATCGTGATCCAAATCACCGATGATCCTAGCGCCGAACGGACGGCACCTCCGCGTTCAACACACGTACGGAGCAGAGACGTCTCCTCCTTCTTGATCCAGCAAGGGGGGAGGAGAAGTTGATAGAGATCCAGCAGCACGACGGCGTGGTGGTGGAAGCAGCGGGATTCCAGCAGGGCTTCGCCAAGCGCTAGTGAAGGAGGAAGAGGTGTCACGGGAGGGAGAGGGAGGCGCCAGGGCTTAGGGTCCGGCTGCCCTCCCTCCCCACCACTACATATAGGGGCTAGGGGGCGCAGCCCCCTTGGAGATCCCATCTACAGGGGGGCGGCGGCCCCTCGGGGGGCAATGGCCCCCTTAGGGTTTCCAACCAGGGGGCGCATGCCCCCTCGGGGGGCAACGGGACCCCTAGGGATCCAACCCTAGGCGCCTTGGGCCCTTGGGTGGGGCGCACCAGCCCACCAGGGGCTGGTTCCCATTTCAATTCAGCCCGTGGGGCCCTCCAGGATAGGTGGCCCCACCCAGTGGACCCCCGGGACCCTTCCGGTGGTCCCGGTACAATACCGGTGACCCCTAAAACTCTCCCGGTGGCCAAAACTGGAATTCCTATATATAAATCTTTACCTCTGGACCATTCCGGAACTCCTCGTGACATCCGGGATCTCATCCGAGACTCCGAACAACTTTCGGTTAACCGCATACTAATATCTCTACAACTCTAGCGTCACCGAACCTTAAGTGTGTAGACCCTACGGGTTCGGGAGACACGTAGACATGACCGAGACAACTCTCCGGTCAATAACCAATAGCGGGATCTGGATACCCATGTTGGCTCCCACATGCTCCACGATAATCTCATCGGATGAACCACGATGTCGAGGATTCAATCAATCCCGTATACAATTCCCTTTGTCTATCGGTACGATACTTGCCCGAGATTCGATCGTCGGTATACCGATACCTTGTTCAATCTCGTTATGGCAACTCTCTTTACTCATTCCCATAACACATCATCCCATGAACAACTCCTTGATCACATTGAGCTCATTATGACGATGTCCTACCGAGTGGGCCCAGAGATACCTCTCCGTCATACGAAGTGACAAATCCCAGTCTCGATTCGTGCCAACCCAACAGATACTTTCGGGGATACCCGTAGTGTACCTTTATAGCCACCCAGTTATGTTGTGATGTTTGGCACACCCAAAGTACCCTTACGGTATCTGGGAGTTGCACAATATCATGGTCTAAGGAAAGGATACTTGACATTAGAAAAGCTTTAGCAGACGAACTACACGATCTTGTGCTATGCTTAGGATTGGGTCTTGTCCATCACATCATTATCCTAATGATGTGATCCCGTTATCATTGACATCCTATGTCCATGTTTAGGAAACCATAACCATCTATTGATCAACGAGCTAGTCAACTAGAGGCTCACTAGGGACATGTTGTGGTCTATGTATTCACACATGTATTACAATTTCCGGATAACACAATTATAGCATGAACAATAGACAATTATCATGAACAATGAAATATAATAATATCCTTTTTATTATTGCCTCTAGGGCATATTTCCAGCAGTCTCCCACTTGTGCTGGAGTCAATAACCTAGTTACATTGTGATGAATCGAACACCCGTAGAGTTCTGGTGTTGATCATGCTTTGCACGTGGAAGAGGTTTAGTCAATAGATCTGTGACATTCAGGTCCGTATGCACTTTACAAATCTCTATGTCTCCATCTTGAACATTTTCACGAATGGAGTTGAAGCGACGCTTGATATGCCTGGACTTCTTGTGATACCTGGGCTCCTTGGCAAGGGCAATAGCTCCAGTGTTGTCACAGAAGAGAGTCATCGGGCCCGACGCATTGGGAATAACTCCTAGGTCGGTAATGAACTCCTTCATCCAGATTGCTTCACGTTCTGCCTTCGAGGATGCCATGTACTCCGCTTCACATGTTGATCCCGCCACGACGCTTTGCTTGCAACTGCACCAGCTGACTACCCCACCATTCAAAATATACACATATCCGGTTTGTGACTAGGAGTCATCCAGATCTGTGTCGAAGCTAGCATCAACATAACCCTTTACGACCAGCTCTTCGTCACCTCCATAAATGAGAAACATATCCTTAGTCCTTTTCAGGTACTTAAGGATATTCTTGACCGCTGTCCGGTGTTCTATGCCGGGATTACTTTGGTACCTTCCCACCAAACTTATGGCAAGGTTTACATCAGGTCTGGTACACAACATGGCATACATAATAGACCCTATGGCCGAGGCATAGGGGATGACATTCATCTTTTCCCTATCTTTTGTCGTGGTCGGGCATTGAGCTGTGCTCAATATCACACCTTGCAATATAGGCAAGAACCCCTTCTTGGACTGATCCATATTGAACTTCTTCAATATCTTGTCAAGGTACGTGCTTTGTGAAAGACGAATGAGGCGTCTCGATCTATCTCTATAGATCTTGATGCCTAATATGTAAGCAGCTTCTCCAAGGTCCTTCACTGAAAAACACTTATTCAAGTAGGCCTTTATGCTTTCCAAGAGTTCTATATCATTTCCCATCAATAGTATGTCATCCACATATAATATGAGAAATGCTACAGAGCTCCCACTCACTTTCTTATAAACACAGGCTTCTCCAGAAATCTGCGTAAACCCAAACGCTTTGATCATCTCAACAAAACGAATGTTCTAACTCCGAGATGCTTGCACCAGCCCATAGATCGAGCGTTGGAGCTTGCATACCTTGTCAACATTCTTAGGATCGACAAAACCTTCTGGCTGCATTTGACGTCCATTTGCCATATCTCATAATCATAGAATGCGGCAATTGTTAACATGATTCGGACAGACTTTAGCTTCGCTACGGGTGAGAAGGTCTCATCGTAGTCAACCCCTTGAACTTGTCGATAACCCTTAGCAACAAGCCGAGCCTTATACATGGTTACATTACCATCCGCGTCTATCTTCTTCTTAAAGATCCATTTATTTTCTATGGCTCGCCGATCATCGGGCAAGTCTGTCAAAGTCCATACTTCGTTTTCATACATGGATCCTATCTCGGATTTCATGGCTTCAAGCCATTTGTCGGAATCCGGGCCCGCCATCGCTGCTTCATAGTTCGAAGGTTCACCATTGTCTAACAACATGATTTCCAGGACAGGGTTGCTGTACCACTCTGGTGCGGAACGTGTCCTTGTGGACCTACGAAGTTCAGTAGCAACTTGATCTGAAGTTTCATGATCATCATCATTAACTTCCTCTCTAGTCGGTGCAGGCACCACAGAAACATTTTCTTGAGCTGTGCTACTCTCCGGTTCAAGAGGCAATACTTCATCAAGTTCTACTTTCCTCCCACTTACTTCTTTCAAGAGAAACTCTTTCTCTAGAAAGGATCCATTCTTGGCAACAAAGATCTTGCCTTCGGATCTGCAGTAGAAGGTATACCTAATAGTTTCCTTAGGGTATCCTATGAAGACGCATTTTTCCGATTTGGCTTCGAGCTTTTCAGGTTGAAGTTTCTTGACATAAGCATCGCATCCTCAAACTTTCAGAAACGATAACTTAGGTTTCTTCCCAAACCACAATTCATACGGTGTCGTCTCAACAGATTTCGACGGAGCACTATTTAAAGTGAATGCGGCAGTCTCTATAGCATAACCCCAAAATGATAGCGGTAGATCGGTAAGAGACATCATAGATCGCACCATATCCAATAGAGTGCGATTACGACATTCAAACACACCATTACGCTGAGGTGTTCTAGGCGGCGTGAGTTGTGAAACAATTCCACATTTCCTTAAGTGCGTGCCAAATGTGTGACTCAAATATTCTCCCCCATGATCTGATCGTAAGAACTTGATTTTCTTGTCACGTTGATTCTCAACCTCACTCTGAAATTCCTTGAACTTTTCAAAGGTCTCAGACTTGTGTTTCATTAAGTAGACATACCCATATCTACTTAAGTCATCAGTGAGGGTGAGAACATAACAATAACCACCGCGAGCCTCAACGCTCATTGGACCGCACACATCAGTATGTCTGATTTCCAATAAGTTGGTTGCTCGCTCCATCGTTCCGGAGAATGGAGTCTTGGTCATTTTGCCCATGAGGCATGGTTAGCACGTGTCAAATGATTCATAATCAAAAGACTCGAAAAGTCCATCTGCATGGAGTTTCTTCATGCGTTTGACACCAATATGACCAAGGCGGCAGTGCCACAAGTATGTGGGACTATCATTATCAACCTTACATCTTTTGGCATTCACACTATGGATATGTGTAACATCACGTTCGAGATTCAATAAGAATAAACCATTGACCAGCGGGGCATGACCATAAAACATGTCTCTCATATAAATAGAACAACCATTATTCTCTGATTTAAATGAGTAGCCATCTCGCATTAAACGAGATCTAGATACAGTGTTCATGCTCAAAGCTGGTACTAAATAACAATTATTGAGGTTTAAAACTAATCCCGTAGGTAAATGTAGAGTTAGCGTGCCGACGGCGATCACATCGACCTTTGAACCATTCCCGACGCGCATCGTCACCTCGTCCTTCGCCAATCTCCGCTTATTCCGCAGCTCCTATTTTGAGTTACAAATATGAGCAACCGCACCGGTATCAAATACCCAGGAGCTACTACGAGCGTTGGTTAGGTACACATCAATAACATGTATATTACATATACCTTTGGTATTGCCGGACTTCTTATCCACTAAGTACTTGGGGCAGTTCCGCTTCCAGTAACCGTTTCCCTTGCAATAAAGCACTCAGTCTCAGGCTTGGGTCCATGCTTTGGCTTCTTCCCGGCAACTGGCTTACCGGGCGCGGCAACTCCCTTGCCGTCCTTCTTGAAGTTCTTCGTACCCTTGCCTTTCTTGAACTTAGTGGTTTTATTCACCATCAACACTTGATGTTCCTTTTTGATCTCCACCTCCATTGATTTCAGCATTGAATATACCTCAGGAATGGTCTTTTCCATCCCCTGCATATTGAAGTTCATCACAAAGCTCTTGTAGCTAGGTGGGAGCGACTGAAGGATTCTGTCAGCGACCGCATCTTCCGGGAGATTAACTCCCAGCTGAGATAAGCGGTTGTGCAACCCAGACATTTTGAGTATGTGCTCGCTGACAGAACTATTCTCCTCCATCTTACAACTATAGAACTTGTCGGAGACTTCATATCTCTCAACCCGGGCATGAGCTTGGAAAACCATTTTCAGCTCTTGGAACACCTTATATGCTCCGTGCTCCTCAAAACGCTTTTGGAGCCCCGGTTCTAAGCTGTAAAGCATGCCACACTAAACCAGGGAGTAATCATCACTACGCGACTGCCAGGCGTTCATAACGTCTTGAGTTGCTAGGAAAACAGGTGCTTCACCTATCGGCGCATCAAGGACATATGCTTTCTTGGCAGCTATGAGGATAATCGTTAGGTTACGGACCCAGTCCGTGTAGTTGCTGCCGTCGTCTTTCAGCTTGGTTTTCTCTAGGAACGCATTGAAGTTGAGGGCAACATTAGCGTGGGCCATTTGATCTACAAGACATATTGCAAAGTTTTAGACTATGTTCATGATAATTAAGTTCATCTGATCAAATTATTTAATGAACTTCCACTCAGATAGACATCCCTCTAGTCATCTAAGTGATACATGATCCGAGTCAACTAGGCCGTGTCTGATCATCACGTGAGACGGACTAGTCATCATCGGTGAACATCTTCATGTTGATCGTATCTTCTATACGACTCATGTTCAACCTTTCGGTCTTTCGTGTTCCGAGGCCATGTCTGTACATGCTAGGCTCGTCAAGTCAACCTAAGTGTATTGCGTGTGTAAATCTGGCTTACACCCGTTGTATGCGAACGTTAGGACCTATCACACCCGATCATCACGTGGTGCTTTGGAACAACGTACCTTAGCAATGGTGCATAGTTAGGGGGAACACAATTCTTGATATTTTAATGAGGGATCATCTTATTTATGCTACCGTCGTTCTAAGCAAATAAGATGTAAAAACATGATAAATATCACATGCAATCAAATAGTGACATGATATGGCCAATATCATTTTGCTCCTTTTGATCTCCATCTTTGGGGCGCCATGATCATCATCGTCACCGGCTTGACACCATGATCTCCATCATCATGATCCTTGTCACGTGTCTTCATGAAGTTGTCTCGTCAACTATTACTTCCACTACTATGGCTAACGGTTTAGCAATAAAGTAAGGTAATTACATGACGTTTATGTTGACACGCAGGTCATAAATAAATTAAGACAACTCATATGGCTCCTGCCGGTTGTCATACTCATTGACATGCAAGTCGTGATTCCTATTACAAGAATATGATCAATCGCATACATCACATATATCATTAATCACATCCTTTTGGCCATATCACATCACACGGCATATGCTGCAAAAACAAGTTAGACGTCCTCTAATTGTTGTTGCAAATTTTTACATGGTTGCTATTGGTTTCTTAGCAAGAACGTTTCTTACCTACGCCAAAACCACAACGTGATATGCCAATTTCTATTTACCCTTCATAAGGACCCTTTTCATCGAATCTGATCCGACTAAAGTAGGAGAGACAGACACCCGCTAGCCACCTTATGCAACTAGTGCATGTCAGTCGGGGGAACCTGTCTCACGTAAGTGTACGTGTAAGGTCGGTCTGGGCCGCTTCATCCCACGATGCCGCCGGATCAAGATAAGACTAGTAACGGCAAGCAAATTGACAAATTCGACGCCCACAACAACTTGTATTCTACTCGTCACTACAAGAAACCTGTTAATGCATGACGGATTTCTGGTGACAATTTCGAAAACCGTCATGCACGGCCTAGTACAGCCTTGCAAGCCCGCGAAAAGCCCGCCTATAGCCCTATTTGTTTCCCATATAAAAGCTAACCCTAACACAATTCCATCCCCAATCTCTTTCTTCATCTGCCGCTACTCCCATGCCTTGCCTCTCCTCATCCCCGTCCTCCGCTGCCACGCCATGCCCCTCCTCCTCCCCGTCCTCCACCGCCACGCCTCTCCTCGTCCCCGTCCTCCGCCGCCACGCCTCTCCTCGTCCCCATCCTCTCCCCCAATCTCCCCGCCTCCAACCGATGACGGCGACCCGAGATCCATAGCGACGGCGGCTGCAGCGGCCCGATGGAAGTGGCGGCCAACCCTAGTCGCTGCGGCGCGCCTCTGTTGCTCGCCACCAAAGACTAGGGACATGGATATATGGTAGGGGCCTCCCTCCTCTGTGGCCAAGGCCGCACAGCTGCCTCGCCATCTGGAGATTCGGAGCAGCAAGTGCCACACGAGGAGCACGATGACCGTGACCTGCGGGACACCCAAGCTCGACCTTGCCGGCGACGAAGACGCCCCGCACAAGGTCCCTTCCTACTCCCCTCATCTCCTCTCTCTTTCATTCCTTCCTTCTCTTTCCCATCCCCAATCGTTTTTTTTGCTTTGATTAAGATCAATAGGAGCTCTCCGCCTCTCCAGTTCCATGGACGGCGATGACCCAAACCCCACGCTCGAGCCTGACAAGCTGGACGAGATGAACAGCGAGGTCGTCCGCTCCACCCACCATGGTTCCCCAGAGAACAAGCAGGTCAATCCTCTTGCTCTGTTTTTCTTTTCTTTCCAAGTGATTGTTTCTCTGCTCTAGGATAGTTCTCCATTGGCTCTCATATTTTCTTGGATTGAACCTGATGCAGACAATGTGCCCACTTCATTTCATGATACTGGCAAGTTACAGCCAATGATAGACTTGCACTGCTGGCTATTTACTTTTCTTTTTTCACCATGTAGGCAATAGGTTGTGAGATCTGCTAGTTAGCTAAGCAACTACTAGTTTAATAAATAAATGCCCATGAGATGGTCCTGTTGGTTCCATGCATTTTTCTTGCTTGTGGAATAAAAGAAATTTATTAATCTCACTCAATCATTAGATCAAGAGTAAGATTGTTAACTAGGGCAGCTATTACACTACGTCTCCGGCGGCTCTGCTCCGATGCACACCGCGCCCCCTTGCGCCCTCTCCTCCTCCTGGATGGCACCTTCCTCGGTGGGCTCGCCCGCGCTGGGCTGCACGACACCGACCCCAACCTCCTCTCATGCGTTTCCGGCGTGGTGGAGCATCATATGGCAACCTCCTCCACTGCATTTGGACCACTGGAGGCCCTCCCTTGCTCAGGTGAACACCTCAAACCCCTTTTCCTCTCCTCCAGCCCTTCTTTTCTTCTTAGGATGTGCTTTGGCTGACTGAGCGTGTTCATCCGTATATATTTGAACAAGTTCTTGTTCTTGCAAGCATGGAACATATATGTTTACCTTGTGCAGTAATAGTTTTGGTGTCAAGCTAAATAAAGAGGCAATCCAAATGGCTTGAAATGAGAAGTTTTGTGGGGGCTAATTCAGGCTTTATAGATTCTTTATAGTTAAGCACTTGTACCTCTGCCTATCTCCTCTGTTGTGAGCCCGTGGCTGAACCATACACTGTTTCATGTAGACTACTAGCTTGCATGGGCCTGAAGAATGGAGTAATTTAGCAAGTAGGAATTCTGTTTTTTCTTGCATTAGCTATTGCACCTCTAGTTTGTTCTATTGTGTCCTGGACAGTGAGGGAAATTGAAGGAAGTATTTTGTAGTTCATAATTTTCTGGGTTAATATGCATATCACTTATACATATATATTTCACTTGTTCAGTTGTGGTAATTATCTTGGTTAATATCCATAGCGTAGCCTATTTCACTCACTAATTTTTTAGTGTTTGATTTGATAGGTATAGCAGACAAGTGAATCTATGTTGGTGATGTCGATTGTTGGCTGCCGGTGTGAACCAACAAATATGCCAAGACAACAGGCAGTTGATGGTAATAATGGTATGCTCCGACCACTTGATACTTCATTCCAATATTTTTGAATGATACATACATCTGTTGAACAAGATCTCTTATAGCCACGATTACTCCTATTGTCGCTGTAGTACATGGGTTAGCACAGTTAATTTAAGTAACAAGAATCTAGTTGATGTCATTAAGCATAACTAGGATGTATTGAACCGGAATTCTAATTGTCTCTAGGGTCAAGCAGAACATGTTTGTTTCATGTTCTGTATGAGGTTTGGCCACAATTCAGAAAATCATTGATCCCGCTAACTCTCTCTTTTACGTGTTAAGAGCTAACATGTATTTTCGTAGTCGTACTTCTGCCTTCAAAGGATTTTGGACAGCCAGATCAATATCAACTAGATATTCTGGACAATGGAGTTGGAACTTTTGCCTCTCACAGTTATTCTATTCGGTATACCATGTGTAGTGTGCTCTCTCTGATATGTTTTAGTTTTGTAGCATTGCTTTGCAAAAAGCTAGGACTTTGTTTTGTGATATTTAAATATACAATATACCAAAGGTTTACTGGTGAACTGTTTGCATCTTGCATAAATTTGGAAATTAATAGCTTAAGGATATTCTAGTTATGGGAAAATATGGACCATGCTTGAAAAGGCAACTATAAAAATCACTACATTTTGAAAAATAACTTAGGTTTGTTATTGGCTAAAGCGATTTGTTTTATAGACGCGCAAAAAACTAGGATCCAAGCAAGTAAAGGAAATAGAGATTATTAAGAAAAGATTGATACTACTACTATTTATCTCAATTTTGGTAAATGATAGTGTGAATCTAACATCTAACAGACTTCTTAAAAAATAGCATATATGTTTTAGTATGGTTTATGGTAGCTCATAGTCTGAATTTTGTGCTTGCAGGTGCATTCACATCACCTTATCTTGTGCAGGCTATGGAAAAATACTTGATTGTTGTTGCTGCTTTGAATCTAATATCTAACAGTCTTAAGAATGTATATCAACTTTTTAATCTGTATACCATGTGCTTCCTGGCATCCTTGCTGCTAGGAAACTAAATATGTATAGCACTAAGTGGCTGCACTATAACATTGTTTATTATGCATGCAGTTTGACATTAAAAACAATACACGTCTTAGCATATGTTGTTTTGCTGCTGATGCATATACATGCTTGCACTATTAATATACAGGCAGTGATGATGAATCATCTCTCACACATGCGTAAGCCTTGTTCCTACCGTTGTCACCCTATATACATATATAATGGTTCATTTAATTTCATTATTGTTTCCTGTTATAATAATAGTACTATGTCAAGTGGGAAGCAAGTATTGTTTATTATTTGTCAACCCATTGAAATGTACTTGCAGCATAAATAACATTGAGTTTTATGCCGCTGCTTGTTGACCTGGTTGGCGTAAACTTCAAATGTTTACGTGTTGACAAGTTTACACATCACTGCGAGGATATTATTTGTTAGTGATGCCATTATGTTGGCATGTTTATATGGCCTCAACTACTACTACTATAGTACTTGAGTTATGTGATGTATGTTTTGTTTCTTTGTCATTTGACATCTATTTGACAGGCTTTTCTCTGGATTAATTTTAAGCAACTTCATGTTTACTCTCATTTTATAGTAGATGCAATGTTATTCTCATTTGTAGGAACTATAGGATTTAAGAATTTTGGACAACATTTAGTTCATTTTTATATTTGTTGTAATTCTCTTATTTCTATGATCTATTCATATCTACAAATATCTAATAAGATTCTTGTAAACATGACAGGGAAGATTAGGTAGCGAGCTACTTAGTGCCGCCATCACAATCAGCCATGACATGATAGTTTCCACAGGAGGACCGACAGGAAAACATGAATAACAGCCTCAATAGCTTATATGTTACGTTGATGTAAAATGGTTTGTACCGGTTCCTAACCTTGTTGTGTGATATATTGTCCATCTATGTTGTAAGATATCACTTCATAGAAGGATTTTGTAAACTGCTATGTTGTATTTACATACGGATGGCTGCAAACTGAATCAACTGTGTAATGTTCTGACACATTGCAAATACTACCTCTTGGGCAGAAATTGGCATTTGGATTAGTGATACGCATTATGCTAAAAACATTCTTGGTCAAAATTAGGCACAAATAAATGGGTTAAAGAGGCAGAAATGAATGTGCTAATGTGCTAATGGCATTTGGATTTTTGTGACATAAAATAGTATCAACGTAGGCAGACATGTCATTCATCAAAAATCCTACGTGCCGTTAGTCCATGACGGACTATTGCCATCACAGAGGTTTGGGCTTGGACGGGCCTGATGCAGATCCATGACGGTCAAGAACCGTCAAGGAAGGGTGATGTGAAATTATGATGCAATATACATGACGGATTTCAGATCTGTCATGCACGAGGGCCCATGAAAGTTTTTCACTGGTCCATGACGGACTAGATCCGTCATGTATTAACAGATTTCTTGTAGTGCGTGCATAGAAACTATGCATAGACCTAGCTCTGATACCACTGTTGGGGATCATAGCAGAAATTTAAAATTTTCTATGCATCACCAAGATCAATCTATGGAGTCATCTAGCAATGAGAGAGAGAGGAGTGCATCTACATACCCTTGTAGATCGCGACCGGAAGCGTTCGAGAGAACGGGGTTGATGGAGTCGTACTCGTCGTGATCCAAATCACCGATGATCCTAGCGCCGAATGGACGGCACCTCCGCGTTCAACACACGTACGGAGCGGAAACGTCTCCTCCTTATTGATCCAGCAAGGGGGGAGGAGAAGTTCATTGAGATCCAGCAGCACGACGGCGTGGTGGTGGAAGTAGCGGGATGCCAGCAAGGCTTTGCCAAGTGCTACTGAAGGAGGAAGAGGTGTCACGGGAGGGAGAGGGAGGTGCCAGGGCTTAGGGTCCGGCTGCCTTCCCTCCCCTCCACTATATATAGGGGCTAGGGGGCGCATGCCCCCTTGGAGATCCCATCTAGAGGGGGGCGGCGGCCCCTCGGGGGGCAACGGCCCCCTTAGGGTTTCCAACCAGGAGGCGCATGCCCCCTCGGGGGGCAACGGCCCCCCTAGGGTTTCCAACCCTAGGCGCCTTGGGCCCTTGGGTGGGGCGCACCAGCCCACCAGGGGCTGGTTCCCATGCCACTTCAGCCCATGGGGCCCTCCGGGATAGGTGGCCCCAACCGGTGGGCCCCCGGGACCCTTCCGGTGGTCCCGGTACAATACCGGTGACCAACGAAACTCTCCCGGTGACCGAAACTGGACTTCCTATATATAAATATTTACCTCCGGACCATTCCGGAACTCCTCGTGACGTCCGGGATCTCATCCGGGACTCCGAACAACTTTCGGTTAACCGCATACTAATATCTCTACAACTCTAACGTCACCGAACCTTAAGTGTGTAGACCCTACGGGTTCAGGAGACACGTAGACATGACCGAGACAACTCTCCGGTCAATAACCAACATCGGGATCTGGATACCCATGTTGGCTCCCACATGCTCCACGATAATCTCATCGGATGAACCACGATGTCGAGGATTCAATCAATCCCGTATACAATTCCCTTTGTATATCGGTACGATACTTGCCCAAGATTCGATCGTCGGTATACCGATACCTTGTTCAATCTCGTTACGGAAAGTCTCTTTACTCGTTCCCGTACCCGTGAACAACTCCTTGATCACATTGATCTCATTATGATGATGTCCTACCGAGTGGGCCCAGAGATACCTCTCCGTCATACGGAGTGACAAATCCCAGTCTCGATTCGTGCCAACCCAACAGATACTTTCGGGGATACCCGTAGTGTACCTTTATAGCCACCCAATTACATTGTGACGTTTGGCACACCCAAAGTATCCTTACGGTATCCGGGAGTTGCACAATCTCATGGTCTAAGGAAAGGACACTTGACATTAGAAAAGCTTTAGCAGACGAACTACACGATCTTGTGCTATGCTTAGGATTGGGTCTTGTCCATCACATCATTATCCTAATGATGTGATCCCGTTATCAATGACATCCTATGTCCATGGTTAGTAAACCGTAACCATCTATTGATCAACGAGCTAGTCAACTAGAGGCTCACTAGGGACATGTTGTGGTCTATGTATTCACACATGTATTACGATTTCCGGATAACACAACTATAGCATGAACAATAGACAATTATCATGAACAAGGAAATATAATAATAACCTTTTATTATTGCCTCTAGGGCATATTTCCAACAATCTTTTGTCTTCCCATACACGCCCAAGAAGCCTAGCAGGTCCACACAAAGATTGTTCGTCACATCCATCACGTCGATTGCAGAGCGGACCTCTAGGTCTTTCCAATAGGGTAGGTCCCAAAATATAGATTTCTTCTTCCACATGGGTGCGCGTCGCTCAGCATCATTCAGAATAGATAGTCCGCCAGGACCCTTTCTAAAGATTACTTGTAAATCATTGACCATATATCAAGTATGTGATCACCAGTATGAACGGCGGGCTTCTTCATGTGATCTGCCTCACCTTTGAAATGCTTGCCTTTTCTTTCGACATTGATGGTTGGTCGGAAGAAATTGACGATGTCCCAGGTACACAGTCTTCCTGCATTTGTCCAAATATATACTTTCGGTGTCATCTAAACAGTGCTTGCATGCGTGGTATCCCTTGTTTATCTGTCCTGAAAGGTTACTGAGAGCTGGTCAATCATTCATGGTTACAAACAACAACGCATGTAGGTCAAATTCCTCCTGGTCATGATCATCCCACACACGTACACCTTTTCCATTCCACAGCTGTAAAAGTTCTTCAACTAATGGCCTTAGGTACAATGTCGTTGCCGGGTTGCACTGGCATCATAATGAACTTCCGCTTCATGCACAACCAAGGAAGAAGGCTATAGATACATAGAGTCACAGGCCAGGTGCTATGATTGCTGCTCTGCTCCCCAAAAGGGTTAATGCCATCCGCGCTTAAACCAAACCATACATTCCTTGCGTAACCTGCAAAGTCCCCCCATGTTCTCTCGATTTTTCTCCACTGCGACTCGTCAGCGGGTCCTCTCAAGTTCCCGTCTTTCTTACGGTCCTCATTATGCCACCGCATCAACTTGGCATGCTCTTTGTTTCTGAACAGACGTTTCAACCGTGGTATTATAGGAGCATACCACATCCCCTTGGCAGGAACCCTCTTCTTGGGGCGCTCGCCCTCAACATCACTAGGGTCATCTTGTGTGATCTTATACCGCAATGCACCGCATACACTACAAAAAAATACACTTCCATGATGATACGTGTTTGTCACAGTAGGTCGTGTTTTTTGTCATGCATGTACATCCATGACAAATTTATGACAGAATCAAGATAGTCATACATGTGCTGTCGTAGAAGTGTTCCATGACATTAACAAAATTATCATCACGGAAGTGTCCACTTCCATGACGATAAATCGTGCGTCACAGAAGCGCTTTCGTCAAGGGTGACCGACACGTGGCATCCACCGTAACGGAACGCCATTAAGCTATCGGGTCGGGTTTTGGATCCGATAACCCGTTAACAGCCCCGACCAATGGGGATTTTCCACGTGTAAAATCATCATTGGCTGGAGGAAACACATGTCGGCTCATCGGTGGGACAGATGTCATCCACTCATTGGACAGAAGGCGCCTATGATACATCGACACGTGGCACGGCCCAACAGAGGCCCATTCCTGTGAAAAGGCCGGCCCGTTCGACTTGGTCAAAAGGTGGGGCCGGCCCATGTAAAGCCTGTTAACGGCCTGTTCGCATATAGCCCATTTACAACCCCCTAACCCAAGGCCCGTTACGCCCTATCTGAATTAGGCCTAGTAGCGTCATCTGGGCCACCCAATATGATTCCAGCCCGTTTTCACTTCTGGCCCATGTATGGCCCATGACGTCTTTCGGCCCATATGAGCCCCTATGTAACTCTTGGCCTATTAACGGCCCGTGGTGAAACTGGCCTGTAATGAACAATGTATCACTTTACACCCATTAACTGCCCGTGGTGAAACTGGCCCGTAATGAACAGTGTATCACTTTATACCCATTAACTGCCCATTATTCCGTTGGGCCGTTTCCAGCCCATGTTATCTTTCGGCCTTCTCAGGGCCCATTTATTCTTGGGCTCATTTCCAGCATTCGTTTACTCACGGCCCGTTACTGTCATTTTCTGCTTGTGGGCCAAATTCAGCCCGTGGTTACAGTTGGCCCGTTTGTGGTCCGTTAATACGTTGGGCCGTTTTCATAGCGTCATCAAATACAGCCTATTAACGATGGCCTGTTATGGTCGGCCCATGAACATACGATTCCAACTCTAGCCCGTTTACGGCCATAATGCGGTCTGTTTGGCCCATATTTGGCCAATCGATCATACAACCCGTATAAGGCCCATTGATGATACGACCCGCAGAAGCTCCATTGTTTCTATGGCCCATAGAAGGCCCATTGTTTTTACGGCTCGTAGAAGGCCCACTGTTTCTACGGCCAGTAGGAGGCCCAGTGTCACTACAGTAAATATTAGCCCATGGTTATTGTGGCCTAGTTTTAAAAAATAGGTTATTGCAGCCACTAGCTAACCGCGGAAAAAGTACTGCAATGACTACAAGCAAACAAATAAACAAGACAACAAGGAAATAAATAAGCAAGCAACTAACGCTAGGCTATCACGGTTGTTACACATATTACATCCACTGGGCATCAAAGTTCGCCGCTAGTGCAAATATAGGGAACAAAGCAGCATATCATATACACTAGTTGTCAAAGTTGGCGACCAGCGCAAATAAACGCCGCGGCAAAACAAATCCAGAACTGAAACCACTTTAGAAGATCTCAAGAAACAATATCCTGGGTACCCATAATGCTAGCAAGATGCTTACCAAGCTTATTAACTTTCTCTTGTTTGGCGCTTAAATCCTCCAGCGCTTGCTGTTGCACCAGAAAATAGGCATCTGAATTTTGCAGGGACTTCCTCAGTCCTTTAGCTTCCTGTCACAGCACATCTGATCGATGTCTTTCAATTTGATTAGTTCGAAGAGCTTGTGCCAGCAGTAGTGGCCGGTAACTTGAACACTACATCAAGACAGGACTTTTGGGTTCCCTCGTTGTCGTCAGATAGTTTTTATCAGCTTTCTTGGAGACCAACAGGGATGTCTCACTATCTTGAACCGTATCTGCATTACTTCCTTTACCATTGGATAACGCGGTACTGTTCTCCAATATTTTGTCCGCATTCTAAAAGAGAAACAAGCAGACACATCACATGTTTACCATGTTGTATATGAAACTCATTTTGGTAAATGAGTTCAGTAGTAAAGTGGACAGGATAACAGCATGAAACAAACTGTTGGGGAACGTTGTAGAAAACAAAAAATTTCCTACGGTTTCACCAAGATCCATCTATGAGTTCATCTAGCAACGAGTATTCAGATTGCATCTACATACCTTTGTAGATCGCGAGCGGAAGCGTTCACTAGAACGTGGATGATGGAGTCGTACTCGCCGTGATCCAAATCACCGATGACCAAGTGCCGAACGGACGACACCTCCGTGTTCAACACACGTACGGAGCGGATGACGTCTCCTCCTTCTTGATCCAGCAAGGGTGAAGGAGAGGTTGAGGAAGATGGCTCCAGCAGCAGCACGACGGCGTGGTGTTGGTGGAGAAGCAGTACTCCGGCAGGGCTTCGCCAAGCACGTGACGGAGGAGGAGAGGTGTTGTAGGGGAGAGGGAGGCGCCAGGGGTTCAGGGGTGCGGCTGCCCCTCCCTCCCCCCCTTTATATAGGCCCACTGGGGGGGCGCCGGCCCTGGAGATCCCATCTCCCCAAGGGGCGGCGGCCAGGGGGTGGAGTACCCCCCAAGGCAAGTGGGCGCCCCCCACCCTAGTGTTTCAACCCTAGGCGCAAGGGGGGTGGGCCAAGGGGGCACACCAGCCCACTATGGGCTGGTTCCCCCTCCCACTTCAGCCCATGGGGCCCTCCGGGATGGGTGGCCCCACCCGGTGGACCCCCGGGACCCATCCGGTGGTCCCGGTACAATACCGGTGACCCCCGAATCTCTCCCGTTGGCCGAAACAGCACTTCCTATATATAATTCTTTACCTCTGGACCATTCTGGAACTCCTCGTGACTCGGAACAACTTTCGGATTACTGCATATACATATCTTTACAACCCTAGCATCACCGAAGCTTAAGTGTGTAGACCCTACGGGTTCGGGAGACATGCAGACATGACCGAGACGCCTCTCCGGCCAAAAACCAACAGCGGGATCTGGATACCCATGTTGGCTCCCACATACTCCTCGATGATCTCATCGGATGAACCACGATGTCGAGGATTCAATTAATCCCGTATACAATTCCCTTTGTCAATCGGTATTTTCCTTGCCCGAGATTGGATCGTCGGTATCCCAATACCTCGTTCAATCTCGTTACCGGCAAGTCACTTTACTCGTACCGTAATGCATGATCCCATGATCAAACACTTTGATCACATTGAGCTCATTGTGATGATGGACTACCGAGTGGGCCCGGTGATACCTCTCCGTCATACGGAGTAACAAATCCCAGTCTCGATCCGTGTCAACCCAACAGACACTTTCGGAGATACCCGTAGTATACCTTTATAGTCACCCAGTTACGTTGTGACGTTTGGCACACCCAAAGCACTCCTACGGTATCCGGGAGTTACACGATCTCATGGTCTAAGGAAAAGATACTTGACATTGGAAAAGCTCTAGCAAACGAATTATACGATCTTGTGCTTATGCTTAGGATTGGGTCTTGTCCATCACATCATTCTCCTAATGATGTGATCTCATTATCAATGACATCCAACGTCCATAGTCAGGAAACCATGACTATCGGTTGATCAACGAGCTAGTCAACTAGAGGCTTACTAGGGACATGTTGGTGTCTATGTATTCACACATGTATTACGATTTCCGGATAACACAATTATAGCATGAATAAAAGACAATTATCATGAACAAGGAAATATAATAATAATGCTTTTATTATTGCCTCTAGGGCATATTTCCAACAGTCTCCCACTTGCACTAGAGTCAATAATCTAGTTACATTGTGATGAATCGGACACCCATAGAGTTCTGGTGTTGATCATGTTTTGCTCTAGGGAGAGGTTTAGTCAACGGATCTGCGACATTCAGATCCGTGTGCACTTTACAAATTTCTATGTCTCCATCTTGAACATTTTCACAACTATCTGTAAGAGAAGTAATTCTATAAGGGCTCATTTGAATTGGAGGATTCCAACAATGTAGGGATAGGAAATAGACAGGAATAGGATAGGAATGCACGTGCAAAACAGAGAATTTAAAAACACAGGATTTTTGCCAATCTGGGTGTTTGATTCACAACAATTGGAAGATCACAGGATGGAAAGAAGCATGGTGAGATTAAGTCAAACCACAAGAAAATGTACGGTTATAATGCTATTATGCTACTATCTCTTAGTCTCGGCCAAGTTAGCCAAGCGTGCGTCCTCCAAGGCCCGGGCCTCGGGGGTTTCTCCAACGATAGGAATGTGGAGTGCATCCATGTTCCGGCGGCGAAGCTCCTCTCGCTGCAACGACGTGAGAGGCTCGGGGAGATACTCTTCTGGGGGATGCGACGGGTCGCCCCCGCCCGCGCCTCCGTCAGTACGGGGAAAACTGGGAGGGCTGCGTGTCCCATCAATTGCCAGAACCTCCACCGTGGGGTCACTGCTGTCGCATTCGGATGCGGTCTCTGCAGAGCCTGTCGACAGGTCGAATAGGCCGTAGAGATATTCGTCGGGCTTGATTGCCGCGACTTGTGGGGTGGCCGACTGGCGAGCCACCGCATGCCTCACCCACCTCTAAAGTCTCGATCGACCAGAGCGCTTGCGCCGGCGAGAGACAAGGTGGGGAGATGACACGGGAGCCGACCGATACTGGGTCGGCGGCTGCCGCAGGAGGACACCACGAACACATGCGCGAAAGTGCGTCGCCCCGCGGACGGGGAGCGCGTCGATGTCGAGTGGAGCCTCCTGAAGCCAAGCGGAGTCGTCGACGATGAACGTGAGCGCGCCGAGACGGATCTCGCGGCCCTCCACCAAAACTCCTCCCGAAACCATGATCAAGGAGATCGGAAAAATTGCAACTTCTACAATTAAGCACTGAGATTCCTTTCCCACGGTGGGCGCCAACTATCGTGGTTCTAACTCTGACAGTGATGTAGGGGGGTAAGTATGGAGAGGCTAGATCTTAGCTATGTAGGAGTTGTAAGCACACAAGGATTACGAGTTCAGGCCCTTCTCGGAGGAAGTAATAGCCCTACGTCTCGGTGCCCGGAGGCGGTCGATTGGATTATGTGTGTAAATAACAGGGGTGCGAACCCTTGATACTGAGGAGGGGGTGGCTTATATAGAGTTTGCCAGGCCCCTCCAGCCCTCAGTAATGCAGGGTTTAAAGTACATTAAGGCTGGGCGTTACTGGTAACGCCCCTAATAAAGTGCTATAATGACCATAAGAGCTACTTAATGACCGATCGTTTGTGTGCGGAGTGACTGTAGAACTCCTTGCAGTCGAGTGCTTGGCTTCATGGTTGAGTGATAGCGCCATGGTCGAGTGTCTTGAATCCGTCGAGTGGGATACCTCCAAGTCGATTGGAAGGTGACTTCTTCTAGGGATGTCCTTGGGTAGGGCCCTTAGGACAGGTCCATGCCCCTACCCTAGGTACATAGCTTCATCACCGCCAGCCACCACCGGCCAAACAGCAGCCCCCCGCCGCCCGCGGCCGGCGGTGTGCCGCCCCTCCTGCCCCGAAAACACTCCCCACCGCCGGTCCGCCGCCTCCCCGGCCATCCCTCTAGGCCCCCCGTGCCGAGCTTTTTCTCCGGCGATACCCATGCCACCGCCCCGCCAATGCCCCGCCACCGTCGGCGACCACCGCCCCCATCCTAAACCCTAAGATAGATAGTGGGGTACCTCTCCGGTGAGCCCCCCTCCCCGCTGCGGCTGGTTCTTCCTTCACACTGGCGAGCC